>NW_025534282.1:0-233889 GCF_020615455.1 Coregonus clupeaformis
AAATCAAATCCCAGATGAAGAATAAGACACTATTTCAAAGCATAGAACATGTAATGTTAGCCAAGTACAATGCAATTACCAGTTGTTATTGCGCAAGTTAAAATGAAGTGTATGTTTTAGAGTACTTGTAATTAATGTGTACAGTACATTACCCATCCTGACAAACTACACCTCAATTCTAAAGCTTGTGTGGAAGTGACATCCAAGTGGAGAATAAATACACTAGTACACCACAGAGTATCTGTACAGGAAAATCATTCAGAGCACACTGTGCTGCCAACTACAGTGTAAGGTGCGACATTTTGCGGGTGTGGAGAGCTCGTTAGAGGATAGAGAAAGCTTCTGCATTGAAGAGCTGGCATCGCGTTATGACCTGCATTATCTGAATTAGGCACATAATTATACCTCTACGGAGGAGCGGCTTCTATGGAGGAACTTTGAATGTTTTGAACTTCTGGGAGTTTGTTTAATGTTGGACTAGAGCAGATGTTAGTAGCTAACTAACAACCTTGTTTGTGCAGTGCAGTGTAGCACTAGAATTAAAACAGGTCTTACCTTTATGTGTTAATAAATCCAATGTGAAACGTGGTGACTATAGTATCCTTAAACTAGCATTGAAATATCATTCTTCTCAAATTAAACATATCTCCCAATTTCTGAATCATGCTTGTAACGTTGTCAGTAGGATACAGTAACCTATGCTTCAGAGGGAGGAGTAGGTAGTTTACACGCACACCCACTGGCAAAGGTTTCCATTCCAGCTGGCAGGCATAACTGGAATAGTTTAGAGTGAGCTTTGTCAGTGAATTTTGTGGGACTGGGAGAAAATACGAAAGTAAATAAGGTTATTACTGGATTACATGCTTTTAAAATAACTGCTGTTCCTGAAAAGTATAGAATACTTTAGTTTCCTGGTTCTTTTTAATGTTATTTTTAGTTCTGTTCCTGAACCGGTTCCAACCCTCGATAAATTATTTGTATGTAGGGTCATGCTTAGCCTAATAAACTATAAAGGGAAATAAATGCTAATTTAATTTTGGCACTTAATGAAATGTTGTAATCGATGGAACGCACGGACGTTAGTAGTGGGGGAACAGGAAGTTCCGGGCAAGTGATTTTCACAATAAAGAAAGGTTGAACTGGTGCAGTCAGAAGATAACATTTGTGTCGTTTATTTATTACTAGAGGTATGTAGAAATGGTAAACTTTTAATGTGAAAGAACATGTATACATGCTAGGTAAATACACCGTTAAGTATTATACGTTTGGTAAAGGTTTGATGTGTTATTTTTGTGTTAAACCAAAGTGAAGAACGTGATAAAAACTATTTTACAAGTCACATAGCTAGAGACTTTGGGGTTGTCTGAGGGAATGTACATAATTTTCAAGCGTAATAAATAATCAATTTATTTGAGATTTTTGTGTTGTTTAGCATATTATTGAGTTTTGTGTAAAATTCCCATGCTGGTAAAATGGGGACTCTTGGTCAGCGTTAACAGACTTCAGTGAGGACAGTGCGGGTGCATCAGATAGAGACAATTTCAACGTTTGCACTACTGATTTGAAGTTGAATGTAATGATTATCAGTTTTCTACATGTGTACTAATATTCAGGACACTTTCTGTTGTTTCTGTTTTATCAATAAATGTTGCTATGGTGTGAAATAGAAATACAATTGGTTTTTGATTGAAGTAATACAGTGAAGACAAGGTTTAAGGAATTTAGTACACAGGATGAATAAAAAAAAATGTAACCTTTGTAAAATGGATTTTGAGTATTTATGCATTTATCTATATAGGTTAGGTATTAGTTAAAAGTATTGTGGAGCTCCCTGCACTTTAATATAAAAAGTAACGCACCTTAAATGAGTATTAGCACTTTATTTCAGCTCCTAATTCAAGCACTGAATTAGATAATTGAACAAGAAAAATGTGAAAAATATTTTTAGAGTATAAAGGAAAGTGCCAGAACTGTCAAGACAATAACTTTTTTGATGTTTTCTTATCACTACTGGCCGATTCAGTAAGTCTGAGGCGGTAAATAACAGTGAGGACAAAACCCAGCTGCCCTCTCCCTCCACACTGAGTAAAACCAAGATGGGTCTGATTGTGACAGTGGATGCCAGTTACTGCAGGTTCAGAGAATCAGTGAAGCTGGGAAGACTGCAGTCAAACACTGGAGCTGAATATCAACATTAAAGATGAAGAAGAGGAGAAGAAGATTGGGGAATGTTTCACGTGTAAGAGCAGGTTTATCTAACTAAGTTTGTTGGACATGATTTGGAAAGTTAACACCGTCTAGTATATTGTGCATTCGGAAATTATTCAGGACCCTTGATTTTTTTCGACATTTTGTTACGCTACAGCCTATTGAAAATTGAGTATAATCTACACACAACCGTAATGACAAAGCAAAAAACAACAACAACTGAACAATCATATTTACATAAGTATTCAGACCCTTTACTCAGTACTTTGTTTATGCACCGTTGGCAGTGATTGCAGCCAAAGTTTAATGTGTAGGACGCTACAAGCTTGGTACACCTGGGTATTTTCATATCAAAATTAATATTTGTAGATATTTAAAACATCCAATTTCTTTTCCAGATCCAATTTAGTGTCTTTGAAGTAGAGGGAAAAATCAAGACCTGACTAGTTAGTTCTCAGGAGATCTCAGAGTGTAAAGTGGTTGTAAGAGGGAAGCAACAAATGTTTGGTTTATTTCTAAGGATCATTGATAATGTCCTTGTAAATTATGAATTGCATTAAAGGCTGAATTTACTTTTAATGTGCAGGCCAGCAAACTTTAGGTTTTACTTGATCATTGGACTGTTTATAGTTAAGCTGTTTGCAGCCTTAGAGGGGGAATTATATGAGTTTTTAAGACCAAATCATTCCTTGTTTACTTCAAGAAATTCCCTTCATTTTGCTCCCTCTCATTTTCTGATTTATTAGATTTGAAACTGGTAAAACGTGATAATTTGCTCCTCAAATATGCTTTGAAAGCCTCCCATCTGGTACGATGTGTAGTGTTAATGTAAATAAACATCTACAGTGGGGAGAATAAGTATTTGATACACTGCCAATTTTGCAGGTTTTTATTTGAAAGAGAAGAGTGTAATTATATAGGTAACTAATGTGAGAGCGGAATCTAAAACAAAAATCCAGAAAATCACATTGTATGAATTTTTTAAGACATTTATTTGCATTTTTTATTGCATGACATAAGTATTTGATCACCTACCAACCAGTAAGAATTCGGCTCTCACAGACCTGTTAGTTTTTTTTTGGGAAGCCCTCCGTTCTCCACTCATTACCTTATTAACGTACCGTTTGAACTCAGACACTGTATAAAAGACACCTGTCCACACACTCAATCAAACAGACTCCAACCTCTCCACAATGGCCAAGACCAGAGAGCTGGTAAGGACATCGAGGGATAAAATTGTAGACTGCACAAGGCTGGGATGGGCTAAGGACAATAGGAAGCAGCGGTGAGAAGGAACAACTGTTGGCGCAATATTAGAAAATGGAAGAAGTTCAAGATGACGGTCAATCAACCCTTGGTTGGGTCATGTAAGATTACATGGGGTATCAATGATCAGTGAGGAAAGTGAGGGATAGCCCAGAACTCACACGGCAGACGGTCAATGACCTGAGGAGAGCTGGGACCACAGTCTCAAAGAAAACCATTAGTAACACACTAGCGTATGGATTGTAAAATCTGCAGCGCACCTGGGCAAGTCCTGCTCAGGCCAGCGCATGTCCAGGCCCGTCTGAATTTGCCACTGACCATCTGGATGATCCAGAGGAGGAATGGGAGAAGGTATGTGGTCTGATGGGAGACAAAAATAGAGCATTTGGTTAAACTCACTCGCCGTGTTTGGAGGAAGAAGAAGGATGAGTAACCCAAGAACACCATCCCAACCGTGAAGCATGGAGGTGGAAACATCATTCTTTGGGGATGTTTTTCAAAGGGTAGAGGATGATTGTGGGTGACCATTGAGGGAGTGATGGATGGGGCCCATGTATCGCAAGATCTTTGGCCAACAACCTCCTGAATTAATGGTCGGGGGGCTCCTCCTTGCATGACAACGACCTGTTGCAAAAACACACCAGGGCAACAAGAGTGGCTCGTAAGAAGTATCCTCAAGTTGGAGTGGCCTAGCCAGTTCAGACCGAACCCAATAGAAAATCTTTTGGAGGGGAGCTGAAAGTTGGTATTGCCCAGAAGCAAACGGGGAAGGATCTGGAGAAGGTTGGGGGTGGGAGGAGGGGCCAAAATCCCTGCTGCAGTGTGTGCAAACCTGGTCAAGACCTACAGGAAACGATGATCTCTGTAATTGCAAACAAAGGTTTCTGTACCAAGATAAAATTGCTTTTCTGATGTATAAAATATTATGTATGAAATGAAATTAATAACTTAAATATACAATGTGATTTTCTGATGTAGTTGAAGTGTAAAGGATAAAAATTACAGACCGCTTACATGCTTTGTAAGCAGGAAACCTGCAAAATCGGCAGTGTATCAAATATGTTTCCACTGTATATGCACTCCAACGAAGTCTGTAACCATCTGGGATGCAAAGCATCAAATCAAATAAAATGTTATTGGTCACATGCTACCGAATACAACAGAGACATTACAGTGAAATGCTTATGAAATCCTTAACTAACAGTGCATTTATTTTAAACAAAAAAAGTAAAACAAAACAACAAAAAAAAGTATGAGGAAAAAAGAGCAGAAGTAAAATAAAGTGACAGTAGGGAGCGCATATAAGGGTACTCGTTGCAGAGTAAGGATGGAGGTAAAATGTAATGTGGGAGAATTAAAGGAATGCATAAATACTTAACAGAGTAGCAGCAGCGTAAAAGGATGGGGTGGGGGGCAGTGCAAATAGTCCGGGTAGCCATGATTAGCTAGTTAGGAGTCTTATGGTTGGGGGTAGAATGTGTGAGTTTTTTTGACTAGATTGGAGGACGCTTGCAAAGAGGTAGCAGAGAGAATATTATGACTAGGGTGGCTGGAGTCTTTGACAATTTTGGAGGGCCTTCCTGACACCGCCTGAGAGTAGAGGTCCTGGATGGCAGGAAGCTTTGCCCCAGTGATGTACTGGGCCGTACGCACTACCCTCTGTAGTGCCTTGCGGTGGAAGTTGCGTTGCCATACCAGGCGGAGATGCAACCAGTCAGGATGCTCTCAATGGTGCAGCTGTAGAATTTTTTTGAGGATCTGGAGGACCCATGCCAAATCTTTAGTTCTGGAGGGGGAATAGGCTTTGCTGTGCCCCTACGATTGTTTTGGTGTGTTTGGACATGAATTGCTGGTGATGTGGACACCAAGAATGAAGCTTCAACCTGTTCCACTACAGCCTTGCCGAAGAGAATGGGGGAAGTTTTTTTTCCTGTAGTGACAATATCTCCTTTGTTTGGTCACGTTGAGGGAGAGGTTGTTATCCTGGCACCACACGGCCAGATCTTGACCCCCCCATAGGGTTATCGGAATGCTGGTCATCAGGCCTACCACTGCTGTGTCGTCGGCAAACTTAATGATGGTGTGGAGTGCCTGGCCATGCAGTCATGGGTGAACAGAGAGTAAGGAGGGGACTGAGCACGTGCACCCTGAGGGGCCGGTTGAGGATCAGTGTGGCAGATGGGATTGTTTCACCTTACACCTGGGGGCTGTCAGGAAGTAAGGATCAGTTGCAGAGGGAGGTGTTAGAGGATCTTAGCTTAGTGATGAGCTTAGGGAGGGCACTATGGTGGCTGAATGCTGAGCTGTGAGTCAATGAATAGCATTCTCACGTAGGTGTTTCTTTGTCCAGGTGGGAAAGGGTAGTGTGGAGTGAATAGAGATGTTGCATCATCTGAGGATCTGTTGGGGGGTATGCAAATTGGAGAGGGTTAGGGTTTTGGAATAATGCTGTTGGATGTGAGCCATGACCAGCCTTTAGCACTTCATGGCTACAGACGTAGTGCTAGGGTGGTAGTATTTAGGCAGGTTATTTAGAGTTTGTGGCAACGGATATGGGTGGTCTGCTTGAAACATGTTGGTATTAAGACTCAGTCAGGGACATGTTGAAAATGTCAGTGAAGACACTTGCCAGTTGGTTAGCACATGCTCGTGGAGTACACGCCCTGGTAATCGCCTGGCTCCCGCGGCCTTGTGAATGTTGACTCAAAAAATAATAGCAGGAGACTGTGATCACATAGTCATCCGGAACAGCTGGGTGCTCTCATGCATGCTTCAGTGTTGCTTTGTCCTCGAAGCGAGCAGGCTAGAAGTGGTTTAGCTCGTCTGGTGAAGGACTGGGCAGCCCGCGGGGTTCCCTTTGTAGTTGTGATAGTTTTAAGTTGCCAAGCATCCGACGAGCGCCAGAGCCAGGTGTAGTATGGTAATTTAGACCTGTATTGACTCTTTGCCCGTTTGATGGTTGGCCGGAGGTCAGTAGCGGATTTCTCTTATGTTGGTCCGGTTAGAGTCCTGCAACCATAGAATAATGACACAAGGGAATAGTATTCAAAACAATAGTAATATATTCATTTCCCTGCTACATTGGGAAGCAATGAGCAAGAAACCAAAAAAAGTAGTCTACATGAGAATATGATTTAAATGTGAACATGAATTCTCCCTTTTACTGGTTGGAGTCTCAAGGTTAATAGATAATTGAAATGGATTTTATTGCGAGTGGGAAGTGTTAAACAGAGGAGCGATTAGATGAATATCAAGAGTGCAATTAAAGTCATGCATTAGGACCTTACCAGGAATGGAAGTATCAATAGAAAATAATTCTCAAAGAATTTGGGATTATCATCATTAGGACCATAAACATTATGGATTAATATGCATTAAAAAGTGATAAAATGATCTACAGTGTATTGTAGCTATAATAGTATCCACTTGAAACAGAACAGATTTGGTGAATTAAAACCATAACACCATGAGAATGAGAGGAGAAATAGGATGCTACTACTTGCCCTTGCATCTCCTGTATACTTTAAGTAGATCATCCTTCAACAAGTGAGATTCTTGTAGGAACACAATAGATGAATGAAGTTGTTTTAGTAGTAATAACCTGTTTTAGTTTGGATAGTTTAGCAAACACATGAATTCCACAAAGTAAATTTAAGTTTAGCATTTGGAAGTATTTTAACAAAAAGATGTAACATGGAATAAGCTATACTTATAAAGGCATATAAAATATGTAGTCACACAAGGACCGCCAGAGGAATATTTTGTAGTGAGGAAAATGTGTAAAGATCTGTTGGAAGAAACAAACATAAATCATCCTAACAAGACAGGGTATTTTGCTAGTAGCCTATATAGTAGCCTAAATATCACAACAAAAGGTCTCTCTAGCAAGATGATAAGGAAATATAATGTAGTATTTGTTTGAAAAGTAGCAAAGAATAGCTCCACTAAACAGTAAGTAGTTAGTGAAGTCTGAGACCAACGAACTTGGATGATAAAAAGGAAGATGATCGACAACACAGGGTTGTGTAGTAGCGTACCAAATAATATATAGTATAGAGTTAACGTAGTATACATGATATATGCTATAAACCAAAAAAGTATAAAGATCAGAAATGAACAGCCTACGGAGAAAAAGAGAGATCATTGAATATGTGTAAATGTTACCCAAAGGCCCTTTGCACGTGATGTTAGGCTTGCACCTGAGTGTCAAGCATTTTAGTCAAGGAAGTGAAAGGCCTCATCATTCTTAAATGGAAAAAAAGTGGGGGAACCACCAATAAATTTTTCTAGGAGCTGGCAGCCCAGACAAACTAAGCAATCGGGGAGAAGGGCCTTGGTAGGAGGTCACCAAGAAGCCAGTGGTACTCTGACAGAGCTCCAGGAGTTCTGTATGGATAGCAGAATCTTCCAGGAAGGACAACCATCTCTGCAGATCTCCACCAATCAGGCCTTTATGGTATAGTGGCGGAGATCGGAAGCCACTCCTCATGAAAAGGCACATGAGCATTCACGGGAGTTTGGCAAAAGACACCTAAAGGACTCTCAGACCATGAGAAACAAGATTCCTCTGGTGTGATGAAGTCAAGATTGAACTCTTTGGCCTGAATGCCAAGCGTCACGGGGCCTGGAGGAATCCTGGCACCATCCTAACGGTGTGAAGCATGGTGGTGGCAGCATCATGCTGTGGATATGTTTTTCAGTGGCAGGGACGGAAGACTAGTAGGATCGGGAAAGATGAACGGAGTAAAGTAAGAGAGATCTGAAAATAGTGTGTGTGGCAACACTCCCATCTAACCTGGACAAGCTTAGAGGATCTGCAGAGAAAGTCTTAAAATAAGGTATGCTAATTTGTAGGCCATACCCAAGAACACTCAAGGCTGTAATCACTGCCAAAGGAGCTTCAACAAAGTACTGAGTAAAGTCTGAGTAATAGTTTTTTATTATGATTATTTTAGCAAAAAATGGTGGTCATAGAACGTAGCTGGTCAAACAGGGAAATGGTTCAATCATTTTTTTATCATTTTAGAAACACTTAAAATAAGGGGGTTTAAGGTAGGCTTCACTTGGCGTGATTTTTAGAATATATTTGGATTTAGAATAAAACAAATATCAAAGTAGACATCATGCAAAACAACAAATCACTTTGAAATCTCCTGTATGTCATCTCTAGCTGACACTCATAACAGTATTATGTAATTTAAAACTTGACAAGACAGTTACAGAATTTACCATTTAAATAAATTAATATTTATTCATTATAAATGTGAAGTAAATAGATGGTTAACCCAGAGATCTTACCTTTGATAATTCAGCAATTTTGTCAGATCATCATGGCATTTGTGAAGTTTTTTATGATAGTATATTAGCAGCTAATTAAATGTCATTTTTGTAGGGGTAAATACAGGCCAATATATTGATAAGTCACCTTCTGTCCCAGAGAGATTTAATGGTTATAAAACCTAACGCAGGGTAGTTTGACACGAAACACAGCCTTATTTTAAGTGTTCTAAAATCCTATGGAAAATGAATGGTGGAAAATGATTGGAACCATTTCCCTGTTTGATGGATGGGTATAATTATATTGTACTCCATTGGTGAAAAAGGAGAGACATGGAGAAAAGATGAGATGACAAACCTTCTGGAAGATCTGATGAAGGAGAAGATGGAGGACAATGACAAAGGAGAAAAAGGAAAACACACAGAACTTTTACAAAGAGCTAAGCAGGAGGAAAGTGAAGAATGAATAACTGTGGGAGGAACAGGGGAGATGAAAGATGAGCCCTGGCTCAGTGGGAGCGAGATTTGTAGAGAGAATGGATAGTAGGTAGGTTAGGTGGAGAAGAGGTTGGGGACTGTTGAGTGGGTGAAGGTAACTGAGTGGGACTCGTGATGACTGTATTGTTTTTCTCTGCATTAGAGAGGAATTGTGACTTAATAGAATAGTAAAAAGTGAGATAAGGTAGATAAGGTGAGGATGCAGTCAAATGGAAGATTCCAGGAGTCGTGACACCCTCGTTGCGAGATGTAGATCCAGTGTAGAGTGTGGGGAAAAGAGATCATACATTATAGTCATGCTGATTTTTGATGCATAGTCTCTGCCAGAGGGAGGTCAAGATAGTTTTTTAGCTAAGGGGTGTGGGTGAGGGCCGGTTGCAGCAGGGTTTAGGCGTGAGATTTCCAGATGTGAAAGTGTGAGGAGGGCATGAGATGAAGAAAGGAGTAGTGGGGGAGAAAGAGTAGTGGGGTGTGAATCGGTTAGTGAGAGAAAGACAGTCGCGGAAGCGACAGAGGAAGAGAAGAGGAGGGAGGGATGAGAGGATTCTGTGAGGGAGACCAGAGTTTTTAGAATTTATAGAAGGTGTAATGAGCAGAAATTGGATTTCAAAACAAAATGACAGGCTACTTAGAACAAAAGTCCGAGCTCACATAAAAAAACCTGAATCATAATACAAAGTGCAGAGAAACACATTGTAATATGAGGAGGAGATGTAGAAAAAGCTTTCAGTTTACTGATCACCTCAATGAGGTGAGCTCACTCACCTCGTAACTTATCTCCCTCTGTTTTACTTTTTTAAACACGGTTCGTCAATAGGTTATTTGGAAGTTGATAACATGGTAACATACAGACATTAGTATTTTATTTTAGCAGGATTCATTTGCTTTGTACAATCCGTGTTTTAGTATTCAATTAGAAATATTTGAGAAAAGGAAGATTTGCACACGCAGGCATGCGGATTAGTGGCAAACCACAGCTAGACTATTTTTTTAATAGCAGGATTTCGTGCAAATCAGTTTACCCGGGTAATTGGGAATTATTTAATATTTTGAAAGACTGCAGAGTGTTGCAGCACCTTCCAGCACATCTTCCAAGCTGGTTGTTTATAGGAGATAAATGGATGAAAGTGCAATGCCGGGAGGAGGAAGAGAGTTGCCAGTTATGTTATAATTTGAGCAAGAGAGGAGAGAGATCATAGAAAGTGAATAGACATGATGGAAGATAAGGGCTTTCTTTCAGTTCATAGCCTCCAAGACGGCTCAACATTAACAACTAGAAGATCATGCACCTTTTAATTATTTTTTTAGGGTATGACAATTTCAGAGGAAAAATAATAGATGCTTTAAGATTTAAAAGTGGAAATTATTTCTGCACAAGATGGTAGTATGGATTTGGTAAAGGGTCCGAATCATAGACTGGCTAAAACCGAGAGGTAAAGGATCCCTGAAATACGCATTGCACCAAATATATAACTAAAAGATAGATCATAGCCGGTCGGAAATGAGTATAGTGATAAGGGTGGACAAGAGGGAACGCAAGGTGATAATCCTGCAACAAATTTAAAATATTGAATCGTGATAAAGATAGTTGGGAATGATAAGATAGATGTCATCGATTAGAACATTTGCAGAATAGAACATCCTCACAACGCCAGTGGGCTTCCTCTCACATATTTGGTAGTGGAGTGGAAAACGCAACCGGATGCTAATAATAGGAAGTTGTATTTTTGAGGGAGGGGGGAAGAGCTCGAGGTACGCAAAGAAAGAAAACCAGAACGTGAGAGATGTTCATTCTATTTATTACTAGAGGTATGTGTATGACAATGGAATAAATTCAGTATGCAAGATGGGATAGTTCAACACTTAGATGGAGAGTTGGTTAAAGTATGTTAATATTATAATATTTTTGAGCTGATTCATCCGTAACAGTGCAACCATTATTGAGTGTATTAAAAGGATACCTATATGGTATCGAAGGAATATAATCCTCTAAGATTAGCCCTGGCATACCAAGTATAAAGAAAAAATAGGAAATTCAAACATTAACTGGTCACTTTATAAAATAGTAGTATGTAATAGCACGATTTAAACATTTAATATCGAAAGAACATGTCATAACATGCTAGGTAACAAATCATTAAGGTATTATAGCTGGTATGATGTGTATTATGTGTAAATGAGTAAAGCGGTAACGTACATGGCTAGATATGGGTGTGAGGATGTAATATTTCAAGGGATTTCATAAAGAATTCATTTATTTAGATTTGATTGGTTTGGTAAAATGAAAAGGCACACTAAGATAGTAGAGAAGCATATTTTCACGTTGCACTACTGTTTTGAAGCTGAATGCCTTTTGCTGCGTACTAATATCTGGTGAATTATCCAGTTAGTTTATCAATAAATGTTATATTGTGCGAACGAAAATGCAACAGTTTTTTGATTGAAGTAATACGGAAGACAAGGTAATTCAGAAAATAGAATATGCCGTTCAAAACAAACTGACTGAAATGTTTTTTTGTCATTTGGCGCATTTACAGTACCAGCTCAAAAAGTTTGAACACACCATTCAAGGGTTTTTTTAAATTTTTTATTTATTTAAGTAGAATAATAGTGAAGACATCTAAAGTATGAAATAACATTATATGGAGTATGCAGTAACATAAAAGGTGTTAAACAAACAAATATATTTTAGATTTTAGATTCTTCGGTTATTTTTGCCTGATGACAGCTTGTAGAATTCGTAATCTACAATGCAGAAAAATAGTAAAATAAGAATTTGGAAAATATGCTATGTGTTGGGGCACTCATTAGCGCTTAGTTCTCTTATGAATGTTAGCTCAACAGTATTGTGGAGTTCTCACACCCAAATATAAACAGTACCTAAAGAATAGTTATATTTTAACTAATCATTAGTGAATTAGAAATACAGAAGAAATATAATATATTTTTAGAGAATAAGAAAGTGAGTCCACACTTTGCGTTCTAATTTAATATACTATCAGAAATTGATAGGCAACACATGAAAGACGAGTCCGCGCAGTATTGTGATTGTGACAGTGGAGCCAGCTGGGCGTGATCCAGAGCACGGCATCAGTGGAGCTGGAAGACGTCGTCAAACATTGAGGAATATAACATTAAAGATGAAGAAGAGGAAGAGGCGAGAAGATTGGGAAATGTGGTGAAGATAAGAGCCTCGCCCATTTTTGTGTTGCTCATTCTGGTCTCTCTTTCACCGTGCATGAAAAGTTGCAGAAACTGCTTGGCGATTAACTGTTTCAATGAGAAGGTAGATATTATTTCATGCTACTGACACTTACATGGGTTTGGCCACCAGTAAATAAGGGCACGTGTTTTATTCACTGGGCTATCTCGGGAGTGATCAGAGCAGATCAAAGAAGTTAAGTAGACAAACTGCCAATGTTTTAAAGTTCTATTAAAAGACAAGTAGTTATAAACCCTTGTGATAGTGAGTGGAGGAATGATATGGTTCAATCGCATTGCTTGCTCGGGGTTTTAGGCTAGGTTTTATAAAGCAATGTGGACAAGTTTGATGTAAAAAGGGCTTCATAAAATACATTTGATTGACATGTATATCACACCACCATCTGTGATCTTCCTGCTGTTGCTCTCTGGATGTAGAGAATGTCTCAACATGGTCTCCTGTATGAACAACATCAGAAGAACCAGTCAGTTGGTGTGATATACATGTCAATCAAATGTATTTTATGAAGCCCTTTTTACATCAGAACTTGTCACAAAGTGCTTTATAGAAACCCAGCCTAAAACCCCAAAGAGCAAGCAATGCAGATGTAGAAGCCATATCATCCTCCACTCACTATCACAAGGGTTAGTAACTACACTGACTCTTTTAATAGAACTTTAAAACATTGGCAGTTTGTCTACTTAACTTCTTTAGTCTACTCTCTGATCACTCCAGATAGCCCAGTGAATAAAACACATGCTGACAATACTGGTGTCAAACCATGTAAGTGTCAGTAGCATGAAATAATATCTACCTTCTCATTGAAACAGTTAATCATGAAACAGTTCTACTGCAACTTTTCATGCACAGTGAGAAGTTGGAATGAATAACACAAACTTAGATAGATAGAACCTGCTCTTACCATGAGAAACAGATTTCCCAATCTTCTCCTCCTCTTCCTCTTCTTCATCTTTAATGTTGATATTCCGCTCCAGTGTTTGACGGCAGTCTTCCAGCTTCACTGATGCCATCTCTGGATCCTGCATAGCAAACTGGGCTCCACTGTCACAATCAGGACCCAATGACTGTAGGTTTGGACTCAGTGTGGAAGGAGAGAGGCTGGCTGGGTTTGTCCTCACTATTGATGTTACCGGCATCAGATTTAATTCTAGTCGTCCTGTAGTAAAATTGAGAAACAGACACAAAAAGTTAGTGTCTTGACAGTTCTTGCACTTTCTTTATTCTCTAAAAATATATTATATTTCTTCTTGTTAAATTATCTAATTCAGTGCTTGACTTGGGCGGAAATAGGTGCCGGTACTCATTTTGGGTGACGGTACTGTTTATATTTAGGTGTAGGAGCTCCACAATACTGTTGAGCTAACATTCTATAAGAGGAACATGAGCTCAAGCGCTAGATATTTGAGGTGCCGGAACTTAACCTATAGCAGATTTTCCCAAATTCTTTATTTTTACTATTTTCTACATTGTAGATTACAAAGATTCTACAAAGCTGTCATCAAGGCAAAGGATGGCTACTTTGAAGAATCTAAAATCTAAAATATATTTGATTTGTTTAACACCTTTATGGTTACTACATGACTCCATATGTGTTATTTCATACTTTAGATGTCTTCACTATTATTCTACAATGTAGAAAATAGTAAAAAATTAAGAAAAACCCTTGAATGAGTAGGTGTGTCCAAACTTTTGACTGGTACTGTAAATGCATAAATGACAAAAGCCATTTAGTACAAGGTCAGTTTGTTTTAGACAGCACTATGTACTATTTTCCTGAATTACCTTGTCTTCACTGTATTACTTCAATCAAAAACCAATTGCATTTTCCGTTCACACAATAGTAACATTTATTGATAAAAACAGAAACAACTGAATGTGTCTGAATATTAGTACACATGTAGAAAACGGATAATCATTACATTCAGCTTCAAAACAGTAGTGCAACCGTGAAATTGTCTCCCTGCTGCACTGAAATCCGTTGATGCTGACCGAGTGGGTGGCGCCATTTTACCAGCTCGTTAATTTGACACAAAACCAAAAATGCTAAACAAACTCGGAAATCTAAAATAAATGGATTCTTTATGAAATCACCTTGAGGAAATGATGTACATCCATTCAGACAAACCCAAAGTATCTAGCCATGTGACTTGTAAAATAGTTACCAGGTTTACTCAGTTTGACATAAAAATAACACATCAAACCTTTACCAGACGTGATAATACCTTAATGGATTTGTTACCTAGCATGGTATGACATGTTCTTTCGATATTAGAATGTTTAAACGTGCTATTACATACTGATATTACGTATTTTATAAAGTATTAGTTAATGTTTGGAATATTGAGAGCTGCATAAGGATTTGGAGGATGACATACATTCCATGTATATATTTCTGTCACTGGTGGGTGCCAGAAGGTATGCGGGCCAAGATAGCTGGGGGGCAACTGGTGCTAATCTTAGAAGGAGTACGTGATGGAATATCCTGACTAGGGTGCAACACGATACCATATAGGGTGATCCTATATGTGGCGAGGAGTGACACTCAATAATGGTTGGCAACTGTTGGATGGAATTAGCTCGGAAAATAATAATAATAATATTACATACTTTGAACCAACTCTCCATCTAAGTGTTGAACTATTATCTTGCATACTGAATTACTTGATGTCAGAGAAACTTGTCATAACACATACCTCTAGTAATAAATAGAAATGGACACAAAGGTTATCTTCTTGACATCACAGTTCTGGCGCTTTCTTTATACTGAGGAATGGTGCGTGCCTGCCCGGAACGTCCTGTTCCCCCACTACCACAGTGCAGCCACAGATAGAACAATGAGACAGATATTTCACTGGATGTATAATTGTGAAGCATCCGGTTGGCGTTTCCACTCACTACCAAATATGTGAGAGGAAGCCCACTGGCCGGCAGTGGGAGAAGATGGAAGGAGATGGATTTTGGCCGATATTCTGCAAATGTTCTAATCGATGAAACATCTGATCTTAATACAGTTCTGTTCCCAAAACTAAAATCTGTTATGCACAGAGTGGACTAAGTTTTGTGGACAAATATTTTTTTAAATCACGTTATTTAGAAGGAACGTAAAGGCGAATTGAGTTATTGCACACATGCGCTTCACAGAGGAGGCGTTCCCTAACAGAAATATGCAGATGTGTGCTAGAACACACCAATAGGATCTCGCTAGCTCGTGCTTGGCTCTGCCCACTATGACTCATCTGTTCCCATTGGAAACGACCAGCTGTGGTCTATCTTGGTTTAGTTATAAGAAATATTTGGTGCAACCGTGCGTGCGTTCAGGGATCCTTGGGATGGCCCTGCCCCATTATATGAGAAGGGCGGTGCTTAATTTGAGATGGATCCTCCGGTACCTCTCAGTTTTGTAGTCTATGATTCCGGAACCCATTTACCAGAATCAGGTAGCCTACCTCTTGTGGCAAGAAAAATAATTTCCACTGTTTGCAATGTAAAAATCCTAATAAAAGCAATCAGAGTAATTACATTTAGATTCCTCTGTAATTGTCATGACCCCTAAAAAAACATAATGTGAAAAGGTGCATGATATTCTAAGAATTGGTTAATGTTGGGCCGTCTTGGGTTTATGGTTTGAAAGAGAGAAGCACGCCTGTATCTCTCACAGAAATACAATGACATTCACTTTCTATGATCTCTCTCCCTCTCTGTGCTGTTATAGATATAAGCTGGCAACTCTCTTCTCTCCAGCATTGCACTTCATCATTTATCTCCTAATAGAATAATAGCTGTGGGAAGTGTGCTGGAGGTGCTGCAGCACTCTGCAGTCTGTTCAGAAAGATATTAAATAATTCCCAATACTACACCAGGAGTAAGACTAGAATTTCGCCACAGAGGATCCATAGCTAATTAAAAAAAATAGTCTAGCTGTGGATTGTGTGTAGCCAAATCACAAGGCATGCCTAACGTGTGGCAAATCTGTCAGTTAACAGTGTGCTGCCAAAACAGGCCTTTCACAAATGTTTCTAATACAATCGCTGGAAAACACAGGTTGTAAAGCAAATGGATCCTGCTGAAAATAAAATACTAATGTCTGTATGTTACCATGTTATCAACTTCCAAATAGACCTATTGAGCGAACAGCAGTGTTTAAAAAAGTAAAACAAGAGAGAGATAAGCTTTTGACAGGTGAGTGAGCTGCACATCATTGGGTGAGTCAGTGAAACTGGAAAGCTTTTTTAGGACTATATCTTCCTCCTCATATTGTACAATGTGTTTCTCTGCACATTTAGGGGCCTCGGCTATTGATGGATTCAAGACAAGGTTGTTTTTATTGAGCTCAGATTCTTAGTGTCAAAGTAGCCTGTCATTTTGGTAATTTGAGAGATCAATTTCTGCAGTACAATTGACAACCATTGCTATAAATGCTAAAAAGCCCAATTTACTGAAGCACACATTCTTCCCATCACTCTCTCTTGGTCTCTGCCTACTCACAGGAATCCTCTCAAGATCCCTCACCCTGTACCCATCTTCCTCTACCACTCTCTTCACTGCTTCGGCATACAACACTTTCTGTACTACTGTAACCCTGGCAACCTCAATCTGCCTTTCTCTCACCTGACACCTCAGATCTCCAGCCCGTTAGCACCCCCACAACTAACACACAGAACTTTCTCCACCGATACCACACATTTCTTCATCTCATGCCCTCCTGCACACTTGTCACATCTAGGAATCTCACGCCTAAACACTGCTGCAACCGGCCCATAAACTACACCCCTAAAACACTGTAGTATTTACGGAACAAAATCGCTCACGGGTTAACTGACACTTCCTATCTTGACCTTATCTGGCAGAGACTATGCATCAAAATCCAGCATGACAGATAATGTATTCTCTGTTTCCCCACGCTCTACACCGGATCTACATCTCACCAAACGGAGGGTGTCACAGACACCTGGAATCTTCCATTTGAACTGCACATCCTCAACACTTAAATCTAACCCAGTTATCACTCCTTTCAATGCTACCCTGTTCCGGAGAGCAATTCAAGTCACAATTCCTGTCTCTAATCACGTAATCCGCAGCGCCTGCTCCCTCTGGACAGAGGAGAAACAATAAATCATCACGAGTCCACTCAGTTACCTTCACCAACTCAACAGTCCCCAACCTCTTCTCCACCTAACCTGACACCACATATGGATCCATTCTCTCTACAAATCTCACTCCCACTGGGCCAGAATCATCCTTATCATCCTCGGAACAAAGCCCGAACTCGGAGTTCCTCACCACAGTTAATTCATCCTCACTCTCGTCACGTTCACTTTCCTCCTGTAGCTCTTATAAAAGTTCTGTGTGATTTTCCATTCCATATTCACTCAAAACATATTCCACTTTTCTCCTTTGTCATTGTCCACCATCTTCTCCTTCATCAGATCTTCCAGAAGGTTTGTGCATCCCCCACTGCAATCCCCCATTCCACTTTTTTCTTGTCCGCCATCTTACCACGTGTCTCAGCTCATCCACACCCCACTAGCTTCAGGTAGCTGCACACCAATGGAGTACCACAGTATAAATGATAATACCCATAAAACCTTGCAGTCAAACAGGGAAATGGTTCCAATCATTTTTCCACCATTCATTTTTCCCATAGGGGATTTTAGAAACACTTAAAATAAGGGCTGTGTTTCGTGTAGGCTTACCCTGGCGTGGCGTTTTGATAACCATGTAAATCTCTCTAGGACAAGGTGACTTATCAATATATTGGCCTGTATTTACCCCTACAAAAATGACATTTAATTAGCTGCTAATGTGGCTATCATAAAGAACTACAAATGCCATGATGATCTGGACAAAATTGCTGAATTGAGTCAAAGGTAAGGATCTCTGGGTTAACCATCTAATGTTAGCTACATTTAGTAATGAATAAATAGGATTCATTTATTTAAATGGTAAATTCTGTGAACTGTCTTGTGCAAGTTTTAAATTGACACAATACCTGTTAGCAAAGGTGTCAGCTAGAGATGACATACAGGAGATTGCAGTGATTTGTTGTTTTGCATGATGTCTACTTTGATGATAATTAGAGTTTTATAATCTGAGAGGAAATAGAGCCAAATATATTGCTAAAAGTCACGCCAAGTGAAGCCTACACGAAACACAGCCCTTATTTTAAGTGTTTCTAAAATGAATAAAAAGGAAAAATGATTGGAACCATTTCCCTGTTTGACCGCTACGTTCTATGACACCATTTTTGCTAAAATAATCATAATAAAAAACTGTACTCAGACTTTACTCAGTACTTTGTTGAAGCTCCTTTGGCAGTGATTACAGCCTTGAGTGTTCTTGGGTATGACGCTACAAGCTTGGCATACCTGTATTTTGGGACTTTCTCTGCAGATCCTCTCAAGCTTGTCAGGTTAGATGGGGAGTGTTGCCACACAGCTATTTTCAGGTCTCTCTGTACTTTGCTCCGTTCATCTTTCCCCCGATCCTGACTAGTCTTCCCGTCCCTGCCACTGAAAAACATATCCACAGCATGATGCTGCCACCACCATGCTTCACCGTTGGGATGGTGCCAGGATTCCTCCAGACGTGACGCTTGGCATTCAGGCCAAAGAGTTCAATCTTGACTTCATCACACCAGAGAATCTTGTTTCTCATGGTCTGAGAGTCCTTTAGGTGTCTTTTGCCAAACTCCCAGCGGGCACTCATGTGCCTTTTCATGAGGAGTGGCTTCCGTCTAGCCACTATACCATAAAGGCCTGATTGGTGGAGATCTGCAGAGATGGTTGTCCTTCTGGAAGATTCTGCTATCGCCACAGAACTCTGGAGCTCTGTCAGAGTGACCACTGGCTTCTTGGTGACCTCCCTGACCAAGGCCCTTCTCCCCCGATTGCTTAGTTTGTCTGGGCTGCCAGCTCTAGAAAAATTATTGGTGGTTCCACACTTTTTCCATTTAAGAATGATGGAGGCCTTTCGATCATATCCTTGGACTAAAATGTTTGACACTCAGGTGCAAGCCTAACATCACGTGCAAAGGGCCTTTGGGTAACATTGCACATATTCAATGATCTCTCTTTTTCTCACGTAGGCTGTTCATTTCTGATCTTTGATACTTTTTTTGGTTTATAAACGTATCATGGTATACTACGTTAACTCTATACGTATGGGCCATATTGTTACTTGGTAGCTACTAGCAACAGACCCTGTGTTGTGGATCATCTACCACTATTTTGGACGGTCCATACTGTAACGTTAACGTTAGTCTCAGGCTTCACTAACTAGCGTTACTGTTTTAGGTGGAGCTATTCTTTGCTACTTTTCAAACAAATACTACGTGATATTTCACATATCATCTTGCTAGAGAGGCCTTTTGTTGTGATATTTAGGCTACTATATAGGCTACTAGCAAAATACCCTGTGTTGTTAGGATAGATTTATGTTTGTTTCTTCCAACAGATCTTTACACATTTTCCTCACTACAAAATATTCCTGCGGTCCTTGTGGTGACTAAACATATTTTAGATATGCCTTTATGGTATAGCTTATTCCATGTTTACATCTTTGGTTAAATGACTTCAAATGCTAAACTTAAATTTACTTTGTGGAATGTCTGTGGAGTTTGTAAACTATCCAAGCTTAAAACAGGTTATTACTAGGCTTAAAACAACTTCATTCATCTATTGTGTTCCTACAAGAATCTCACTTGTTGAAGGATGAGCTACTTAAAGTATGCAGGAGATGGCAAGGGCAAGTAGTAGCATCCTATTTCTCCTCTCATTCTCATGGTGTTATGGTTTTAATTCACAAATCTGTTCTGTTTCAAGTGGATACTATTATAGCTGATACAGCTGGTAGATACATTTTGATACAGGAAACTTTTTTTGAATGAGCATATTAATCTGGCTAATGTTTATGGTCCTAATGATGATAATCCCAAATTCTTTGAGAATGTATTTCTATTGATAGCTTCCATTCCTGGTAAGGTCCTAATGGCATGGGACTTTAATTGCACTCTTGATATTCATCTAGATCGCTCCTCTGGTTTAGACACTTCCCACTCGCAGAGTAGAAAGAAATTACAGCATTTCATTAAGGACTTAAATCTATGTGAACCTTGGAGGACTCAGAACCCGAGTAAAAGGGAGAATTCATGTTCACATTTAAATCATATTCTCATGTAGACTACTTTTTGGTTTCTTGCTCATTGCTTCCCAATGTAGCAGGAAATGGATATGATACTATTGTTTTGAATGACTATTCCCTTGTGTCATTATTCTATAGGGATACAAAACTAGTAAACGGGACTCTAACCCGGACGCTTATAAGAAATCCCGCTATGACCTCCGACGAACCATCAAACAGGCAAAGAGTCAATACAGGTCTAAGATTGAATCGTACTACACTGGCTCTGACGCTCGTCGGATGTGGCAGGGCTTGAAAACTATCACAGACTACAAAGGGAAGCACAGCCGCGAGCTGCCCAGTGACACAAGCCTACCAGACGAGCTAAACCACTTCTATGCTCGCTTCGAGGCAAGCAACACTGAAGCATGCATGAGAGCACCAGCTGTTCCGGATGACTATGTGATCACGCTCTCCGTAGCCGATGTGAGTAAGACTTTTAATGAGGTCAACATTCACAAGGCCGCAGGGCCAGACGGATTACCAGGACGTGTACTCCGAGCATGTGCTGACCAACTGGCAAGTGTCTTCACTGACATTTTCAACATGTCCCTGACTGAGTCTGTAATACCAACATGTTTCAAGCAGACCACCATAGTCCCGTGCCCAAGGACTCTAAGATAACCTGCCTAAATGACTACCGACCCGTAGCACTGACGTCTGTAGCCATGAAGTGCTTTGAAAGGCTGGTCATGGCTCACATCAACAGCATTATTCCAGAAACCCTAGACCCACTCCAATTTGCATACCGCCCCAACAGATCCACAGATGATGCAATCTCTATTGCACTCCACACTGCCCTTTCCCACCTGGACAAGAGGAACACCTACGTGAGAATGCTATTCATTGACTACAGCTCAGCATTCAACACCATAGTGCCCTCTAAGCTCATCACTAAGCTAAGGATCCTGGGACTAAACACCTCCCTCTGCAACTGGATCCTGTACTTCCTGACGGGCCGCCCCCAGGTGGTAAGGGTAGGTAACAACACATCTGCCACACTGATCCTCAACACGGGGGCCCCTCAGGGGTGCGTGCTCAGTCCCCTCCTGTACTCTCTGTTCACCCATGACTGCATGGCCAGGCACGACTCCAACACCATCATTAAGTTTGCCGACGACACAACAGTGGTAGGCCTGATGACCGACAACGATGAGACAGCCTATAGGGAGGAGGTCAGAGATCTGGCCGTGTGGTGCCAGGATAACAACCTCTCCCTCAACGTGACCAAGACAAAGGAGATGATTGTCGACTACAGGAAAAAAAAGAGGACTGAGCACGGCCCCATTCTCATCGACGGGGCTGTAGTGGAACAGGTTGAGAGCTTCAAGTTCCTTGGTGTCCACATCACCAACGAACTATCATGGTCCAAACACACCAAAACAGTCGTGAAGAGGGCACAACAAAGCCTATTCCCCCTCAGGAGACTAAAAAGATTTGGCATGGGTCCTCAGATCCTCAAAAAATTCTACAGCTGCACCATTGAGAGCATCCTGACTGGTTGCATCACCGCCTGGTATGGCAACTGCTTGGCTTCCGACCGCAAGGCACTACAGAGGGTAGTGCGTACGGCCCAGTACATCACTGGGGCAAAGCTTCCTGCCATCCAGGACCTCTATACCAGGCGGTGTCAGAGGAAGGCCCTCAAAATTGTCAAAGACTCCAGCCACCCTAGTCATAGACTGTTCTCTCTGCTACCGCACAGCAAGCGGTACCGGAGTGCCAAGTCTAGGTCCAAAAGACTCAACAGCTTCTACCCCCAAGCCATAAGACTCCTGAACAGCTAATCATGGCTACCCGGACTATTTGCACTGCCCCCCCACCCCATCCTTTTTACGCTGCTGCTACTCTGTTAAGTATTTATGCATAGTCACTTTAATTCTACCCACATGTACATTTTACCTCAACTAGCCGGTGCACCCGCACATTGACTCTGCAACGGTACCCCCCTGTATATATAGCCTCCCTACTGTCACTTTATTTTACTTCTGCTCTTTTTTTTCCTCAACACTTTTTTTTGTTGTTTTGTTTTTACTTTTTTTGTTTAAAATAAATGCACTGTTGGTTAAGGGCTTTAAGTAAGCATTTCACTGTAATGTCTGCACCTGTTGTATTCGGCGCATGTGACCAATAACATTTTATTTGATTTGATGGCGTTTGCATCCCAGATGGTTACAGGACCCAGACTTCTTACATTACGTTGGAGTGCATATACAGTGGGGAGAACAAGTATTTGATACACTGCCGATTTTGCAGGTTTTCCTACTTACAAAGCATGTAGCGGTCTGTAATTTTTATCATAGGTACACTTCAACTGTGAGAGACGGAATCTAAAACAAAAATCCAGAAAATCACATTGTATGATTTTTAAGTTATTAATTTGCATTTTATTGCATGACATAAGTATTTGATACATCAGAAAAGCAGAACTTAATATTTGGTACAGAAACCTTTGTTTGCAATTACAGAGATCATACGTTTCCTGTAGGTCTTGACCAGGTTTGCACACACTGCAGCAGGGATTTTGGCCCACTCCTCCATACAGACCTTCTCCAGATCCTTCAGGTTTCGGGGCTGTCGCTGGGCAATACAGACTTTCAGCTCCCTCCAAAGATTTTCTATTGGGTTCAGGTCTGGAGACTGGCTAGGCCACTCCAGGACCTTGAGATGCTTCTTACGGAGCCACTCCTTAGTTGCCCTGGCTGTGTGTTTTGGGTCGTTGTCATGCTGGAAGACCCAGCCACGACCCATCTTCAATGCTCTTACTGAGGGAAGGAGGTTGTTGGCCAAGATCTTGCGATACATGGGCCCATCCATCCTCCCCTCAATACGGTGCAGTCGTCCTGTACCCTTTGCAGAAAAGCATCCCCAAAGAATGATGTTTCCACCTCCATGCTTCACGGTTGGGATGGTGTTCTTGGGGTTGTACTCATCCTTCTTCTTCCTCCAAACACGGCGAGTGGAGTTTAGACCAAAAAGCTCTATTTTTGTCTCATCAGACCACATGACCTTCTCCCATTCCTCCTCTGGATCATCCAGATGGTCATTGGCAAACTTCAGACGGGCCTGGACATGCGCTGGCTTGAGCAGGGGGACCTTGCGTGCGCTGCAGGATTTTAATCCATGACGGCGTAGTGTGTTACTAATGGTTTTCTTTGAGACTGTGGTCCCAGCTCTCCTCAGGTCATTGACCAGGTCCTGCCGTGTAGTTCTGGGCTGATCCCTCACTTTCCTCATGATCATTGATGCCCCATGAGGTGAGATCTTGCATGGAGCCCCAGACCAAGGGTGATTGACCGTCATCTTGAACTTCTTCCATTTTCTAATAATTGCGCCAACAGTTGTTGCCTTCTCACCAAGCTGCTTGCCTATTGTCCTGTAGCCCATCCCAGCCTTGTGCAGGTCTACAATTTTATCCCTGATGTCCTTACACAGCTCTCTGGTCTTGGCCATTGTGGAGAGGTTGGAGTCTGTTTGATTGAGTGTGTGGACAGGTGTCTTTTATACAGGTAACGAGTTCAAACAGGTACAGTTAATAGAGGTAATGAGTGGAGAACAGGAGGGCTTCTTAAAGAAAAACTAACAGGTCTGTGAGAGCCGGAATTCTTACTGGTTGGTAGGTGATCAAATACTTATGTCATGCAATAAAATGCAAATAAATGTCTTAAAAAATCATACAATGTGATTTTCTGGATTTTTGTTTTAGATTCCGCCTCTCACAATTGAAGTGTACCTATGATAAAAATTACAGACCTCTTCATGCTTTGTAAGTAGGAAAACCTGCAAAATTGGCAGTGTATCAAATACTTGTTCTCCCCACTGTAGATGTTTATTTGACATTGAACACTGACCAAACATCAGCGAGTACCAGATGGGAGGCTTTCAAAGCACATATTTGAGGGCAAATTATACGTTTTACCAGTTTCAAATCTAATAAATCAGAAAATGAGAGACGGAGAGCAAAATGAGAGAATTGGAGAGGGAAGCTTTTTTTGATAACTCAGTAGAAGTAAACAAGGAATGATTTGGTCTTAAAGCTCAGTATGAAGAACTTCCCACCTCTAAGGCTGCAAACAGCTTAACTAGGCTGAAACAGTCCAATGATCAAGGTGAAAAACCTGGTAAATTGCTGGCCTGGCACATTAAGAAGTAAAATTCAGCCTTTAATGCAATTCATAATTTACAAGGACAATTATCAATGGATCCTGTAGAAATAAACCAAACATTTGCTTCCTACTACAACACACTTTACAACTCTGAATCTCCTGAGAACTGAACTAGTCAGGTCTTGATTTTCCCTCTACTTCAGAAGACACTAAATTGGATCTGGAAAAGGAATTGGATGGTGTTGAAATATCTGATGTTATTTTTGATATGAAAATACAGGTGTGCCAAGCTTGTAGCGTCATACACATTAAGACTTTGGCTGCAATCACTGCCAACGGTGCATAAACAAAGTACTGAGTAAAGGGTCTGAATACTTATGTAAATATGATTGTTCAGTTGTTGTTGTTTTTGCTTTGTCATTACAGGGGATTGTGTGTAGATTGATGAGGGGAAAAAACAATTTAATCAATTTTACAATAAGGCTGTAACGTAACAAAATGTCGAAAAAGTCAAGGGGTCTGAATAATTTCCGAATGCACTGTATATAGACAGGTGTGTAACTTTCCAAATCATGTCCAACAAACTTAGTTAGATAGAACCTGCTCTTACCGTGAGAAACAGATTTCCCAATCTTCTTCTCCTCTTCTTCATCTTTAATGTTGATATTCAGCTCCAGTGTTTGACTGCAGTCTTCCAGCTTCACTGATGCCATCTCTGGAACCTGCAGTAAACTGGGCTCCACTGTCACAATCAGGACCCAGTGACTGTAGGTTTGGACTCAGTGTGGAAGGAGAGAGGCAGGCTGGGTTTTGTCCTCACTGTTGATGTTACCGGCCTCAGACTTACCTGAATCGGCCAGTAGTGATAAAGAGAAACATATACAAAAAGTTATTGTCTTGACAGTTCTGGCACTTTCTTTATACTCTAAAAATATTTTCACATTTTTCTTGTTCAATTATCTAATTCAGTGCTTGAATTGGACTGAAATAGGTGCTAATACTCATTTTGGGTGCCGGTACTGTTTATATTAAAGTGCAGGAGCTCCACAATACTTTTGAACTAATACCTAACCTATAGTAGATAAATGCATAAATGACTCAAAATCCATTTAGTACAAGGTTACAGTTTGTTTTAGACATCACTGTGTGCTAAATTCCTTAAACCTTGTCTTCACTGTATTACTTCAATCAAAAACCAATTGTATTTCCTGTTCACACCATAGCAACATTTATTGATAAAGACAGAAACAACAGAAAGTGTCTGAATATTAGTACACATGTAGAAAACTGATAATCATTACATTCAGCTTCAAATCAGTAGTGCGAACGTGAAATTGTCTCTATCTGATGCACCCGCACTGTCCTCACTGAAGTCTGTTAACGCTGACCGAGAGTAGCCGCCATTTTACCAGCATGGGAATTTTACACAAAACCAATAATATGCTAAACGAACACAGAAATCTCAAATAAATTGATTATTTATTAAATTACCTTGAGAAAATTATGTACATTCACTCAGACAACCCCAAAGTCTCTAGCTATGTGACTTGTAAAATAGTTTTTATCACGTTCTTCACTTGGTTTGACACAAAAATAACACATCAAACCTTTACCAAACGTGATAATACCTTAACGGATGTGTTACCTAGCATGGTATGACATGTTCTTTCGACATTAGAAAGTTTAAACGTGCTATGACATACCTCTAGTAATAAATAGAAACGGACACAAATGTTATCTTCTTGACTGCACAGTTCAGACGCTTTCTTTATTGTGAAGAATGGTGCCCGCCTGCCCGGAACTTCCTGTTCCCCCACTACTAACGGTCCGTGCATTCCGAGATCAGATTACAACATTTCATTAAATTACTAAAAAAGTGTAAAATGTAGCAATTTATTTCCCTTTATAGTTTATTAGGCTAAGCATGACCTACATACAAATAATTTATCGAGGGTTGGAACCGGTTCAGGGAACAGAACTGAAAAATAACGTTAAAAAGAACCGGAAACTAAAGTGTTCTATACTTTTCAGGAACAGCAGTTATTTTAAAAGCATGTAATCCAGGTAATAACCTTATTTTACTTTCCGGGTATTTTTCTCCAGTCCCACAAAATCGCAACAAAGCTCACTCTAGAGACGTATTCCAGTTTCTGCCTGCCAGCTGGAATGGAAACCTTTGCCAGTGGGTGTGCGTGTGGAAACTACCTGCTCCTCCCCTCTGAAGCATAGGTTACTGTATCCTACTGACAACGTTACAAGCATGATTCAGAAATTAGGGAGATATGTTTAATTTGAGAAGAATGGATGAACTTTTTCAATGCTAGTTAAGGATACTATAGTCACCACGTTTCACATTGGATTTATTAACGACATAAAGGTAAGACCTGTTTTTAATTCTAGTGCTACACTGCACTGCACAAACAAGGTTGTTAGTTAGCTAGCTAACATCTGCTCTGGTCCAACATTAAACAAACTCTGAAGTTCAAAGACATTCAAAGTTCCTCCATAGAAGCCGCTCCTCCGTAGGTATAATTATGTGGCCTAATTCAGATAATGCAGGTCATAACACGATGCCCAGCTCTTCAATGCAAGCTTTCTCTATCCTCTAACGAGCTCTCCACACCCGCAAAATGTCGCACCTTACACTGTGGTTGGCAGCACAGTGTGCTCTGAATGATTTTCCTATACAGATACTCTGTGGTGTACTAGTGTATTTATTCTCCCACTTGGATGTCACTTCCACAAGCTTTAAATTGAGGGCCAGGTTGTCAGGATGGGTAATGTACTGTACACATTAATTACAAGTACTCCTAAAAATACACTTCATTTTAACTTGCTAAATCCTGTGTAACAACTAGTAATTGCATTGTACTTGGCTAACATTACATGTTCTATGCTTTGAAATAGTGTCTTATTCTTCATCTGGGATTTGGATTTGTAAAATGTATTGTAATGACCTGACTAGATCATAGAAGAACAACTGTCCAGACAGAGGATTGAGTTTACGAATGGACGGTTTATTAAACCAACTTTACACAGGCTACTGTTTGGCCGTAGCCCACGCCAAATAAATGAAAGACAACCCACAAGTCAATCGTGACCTTCTCTTGTGAAGCCCAGACGTTAAAAAAAAGAGAACAAAGGCTAACCCTGGTCTTAACTTCCAATGCTCCATCCCCCTGCCCAACCCCCCTCCACGCCACTCCGCCAACCGCCAGGATGCCCGGCATCAGAACATTCCAGGCATTCCCGTGATTGGAAGATAGCAGGTTGATTGACATGTCGGACCCCGCGAACACTGGGTACTGGTAGGTACAACACAACCATCTACTAGCCTAACACATAACACACAGCTGTCTGTGCGGGTCGCTACACAGCCCCCCCACCACAAAGTCCCTCGTCCCCGAGGGAACAAACAAAGTCTCTGAAGCGACCCGGAGGTCTCCTTTGCCTGCGTGGCTGTGATGGCCACAGTGCGCCCCTCTGGGAACCAGGGGATGGAGGCAAGGACATGGGGGACAAGGAAGCGGGAACAGGTAATACAGTCCGTGGCTCTGGGGAACCACGCGGTGACACAGGGGGAGTGGGCTGTCTGGAGCCTTGTCTGCGGCACCTGGGGGTGGGTGCCTGGAGAATGTCATTGCCAGAGAGGGGAATTGTGGGGGTTCCTGGGGTTTGGGGAGAAGAGGCCCCTCTATATGGGGCTAACCTGTCCCGGTGCAGTGTCACCTTTCTCCCCCTGGGAGGAAGCTGCACCCGGTAAACAACCTCCCCTACCCTCTCCAGGACACTGCAGGGTCCCACCCAGTGACTGTCCAACTTGGGGCATCTGCCTTTTTTCCTTAGCGGGCTGTAGACCCAGACCAGCTCCCCAGCCACAAAGTGCCTTCCCCGGGTGTGCACGTCATAGTTCCTCTTCTGCCTCACACCTGCATTCAGCAGCTGCTCTCTGGCGAAGGTGTGGGCTGTCTCCAGGCGGTCCTGGAGTCTCCGGGCATACTCCGGCCCCGGGGAAACATGAGGGGCTATCCAGGGGCCGACCAAACGCCATCTCCGCAGGGGTACGGATCTCTCTCCCCAGCATGAGGAGGGCAGGCGTGCAGGAGGTGGAGTCTTGGACAGCGGAGCGGCATGCCATGAGGACCATAGGCAGGTGCTTGTCCCAGTCACGCTGGTGTTTGGAAGAGACGATGGCCAGCTGCTGTCCAAGCGTTTTGTTGAAGCGCTCCACAAGGCCATCACTTTGAGGATGGAGAGGAGTAGTGCGGGTCTTGTGCATACCCAGCCTCTCACACATGGTGGCGAACACACGGGACTCAAAGTTTCTGCCTTGGTCGCTGTGGATGGACTCTGCAGCTCCAAACCTGCTGAACATCCCCGCTGTCAGGGCGTCGACGATGGTCTCTGCCTCCTGGTCAGGCAGAGCATAGGCCTCGGGCCATTTTGTGAAATAGTCCATGGCCGTGAGCACCCAGCGGTTTCCACTGTCTGTGGTGGGGAACGGCCCAACTACATCCACTCCCACCCTCTCCATGGGAGCCCCCACTGGGAACTGTTGGAGCTGAGCATGAGAGCGGCCTGGGGGCCCTTTCTCGCTGTGCAGTTGTCACAGCGGCGGCAAAAGTCTTCCACATCCCTCTTGTGCTGCCCCCAGTAAAAGCCCTGACGGAGGCGGCGCAGTGTTTTTGTGACCCCAAAGTGTCCAGTCCCCACCCCCCATGAGTACTCTGGAGCACAGCCTCCCGCAATGCTTTTGGGACCACCACCTGCCACCTCTCCTCCCCCGTAGCTGACTCCTTCCATGCCCGCTGTAACACGCCATCAGCCAGCCGCAGTCGCTCAAACTTTGACCACAACCCTTTGGTCGCGAGTGAGAGCGCTGTCACCTCTTCCCATGGTGGCCTCACCTGCGCCTCTACCCACTGTAGCACTGGCTGTAGGTCTGTGTCCCGTCCCTGCTGCTGCCCCCATTCAGCCACGTCGACAGTCTGCAGCTCACAGCAGACAGGCCCGCTCGTCCGACACACTGTGGCACAGACCCCCTCCTCTGCACACAGCTCTCTCTCCCGTCCCTCTCTCCGTTCACAGTGGCGGCAGCCGTCTGCAGTACAGGGCCGACGGGACATGCCGTCGGCGTTGGAGTGGCGTGCCCCTGCCCTGTGCACCACCGTGAAGTCATACGGCTGAAGCTCCTCCAACCAGCGTGCCACCTGCCCCTCTGGCTCTCTGAAAGACATGAGCCACTGGAGAGCAGAGTGGTCAGTTCTTACAGTAAAGGGCAGACCACCCAGGTAGTACTTGAAGTGTTTGACGGAAGCCACAACAGCCAAGAGCTCCCGCCGGGTGACACAGTAGCGGCGCTCATGTTTGTCAAATGTTTTGCTGAAGTACGCCACCACTCTCTCCCCCTCTGGCCCCACCTGGGCCAGCACCCCACCCATGCCCACATTGCTCGCGTCTGTGTCCAGGATAAAGGGCAATGTGAGGTCAGGGGGGGCGAGCACGGGGGCCTCGATCAGTGCACGTTTGAGGGTGTTGAACGCCTCCTCACACTCCACTGTCCAAGTGAAAGCCTTGTCCTTCGGCAGCAGGCGGTTCAGTGGAGCAGCAACGCTTGAGAAGCCCCGCACAAACCTCCTGTAGTACGAGGCCAGGCCCAGGAAGCTCTTCAGCTGACGCTGGTCGGTGGGGGTGGGCCAATCTCTGACAGCCGCTACCTTGTCCTCCATGGTGCTGATCCCCTCCTTCCCCACTCGGTGGCCCAAGAAGGACACCTCTCTCCTCATGAAGTGGCACTTCTCGGGGTGGAGCTTCAGACCTGCGGCAGCCACCCTCTCCAGCACACACCGTAGCGCCCCCAGGGCTGACTGGAAGGAGCTGCCATGGACCAGGATGTCATCGAGGTATACCAGACACTGCTGTCGGGGGATGCCATCCAGCACCCTGTCCATCAAACGCTCAAAAGTAGCTGGAGCGTTGCACAGGCCAAAGCACAGGACCTTGAACTGCCAGTGTCCTCTGTTAGTGGAGAACGCAGTTTTGGCTCTGGCCTCTGGGGAGAGGGGCACCTGCCAGTAGCCACTGCGGAGGTCTAGTGAGGAGAACCAGGAGAACCCCCTAACCAGGTCCAGCGACTCATCGATACGTGGTATGGGGTATGAGTCCTTTCTGGTTACCTCATTCAGCCGCCTGTAGTCCGCACAGAACCTCAGCTTGCCCCCCTTCTTCGGAACCATGACGACTGGCGCCGCCCAGGGGCTGTCTGAGGGCTCAATGAAGTCTGCCCGCTGCATCTCCAACACAGCCTTGTCTGCCGCCTCCTGGCGTGCCAGCGGGATACGGCGGGGACGCATCTTGATAGGTCGAGCATCACCTGTGTCGATCTCATGCTGCACCAGATGAGTCTGACCCACCTCTTCCTCACTCAGCGCAAAGCTGTCTCTGAATTCAAACAGCAACTGCCACAACCGTTCCTGCTGCTCGGGGTCAAGACCAACACAGTTCCTCCCCCATATCTCCCTCACTGCAGACAGTGTCCTCTCCCCTCCCATCTGGGGTAGCTGGGCTGGGGGGGCGCGGCCCGGGCTCACAGAGGGCTGTGTCGTGGAGGTAGCTGGGGGAATGTAACACAACGCCGTAGGTGACAGGGGGGCTGGGGAAAAGTCACACACAGATGTGGGGGGGGGGGGGCAGCCATGAGTCTCTGCTGCTTTAACTGTTGGAGTAAAGGGTTTGTTGGGTTGAGTGAATGTGACATTAGGGGCCATGGTGACCTCCGGCCCTCCCTGGAAGCTCAGTGTGCCCCTATTTAGGTCTAACTGGCAGCCTGTGCTCCTAAGAAAGTCCAACCCCAGGATACAAGGTTCCTGCACAGCCGCCACCCACACAGGATGACGCACAGTCCTGCCCCCTACTGTCAGAGTCATTATTCCCTTCCCTTTCATGGGTGCCAGCTCACCTGTGACTGTGCGGAGCTGCACAGTTGTAGGCTCACAACCTGGCACAATATCTGGCCTCACCAGGGTTACTGTGGACCCAGTGTCCACCAGGGCGGAGCAGGGCACCTCCTCCACAGTGACAGGGACATGACAAAAGTCCCCAACACAGGTCCGGCCCACCACAACAACAGGCTCCATCCGCTTGCCCACGTCTGCTTCTGGGGGAAGTGGAGCCTTGCTTCCCCGTCTGTGCCGGTGGGCTCCTCCTGAAGAAGATGGTGGTTGGGATAGAAAGCCAGGGGTCCGCACTACCCGGTCTATGCGGACCCCGAGCCGTTTCCCTGAGCTCTGGGGGACATGGGGCAATCTCTGCGCAGATGGCCTGGCTGGCCACAACCCCAGCAGACCCTGGGACCAGGGCATGTGTTTCGTGCCGCCTGTAGCGTCACAGCACGAATGAGTTCTGTCATTTCAGCCACCCATGTAGGCTTTTCCGGCTCCGGGCTGCTCTGCCCCCCAGCTCGCACAGAGGGTCTGTCTCCCTGCACCCCCACCAAAGCCCCAGCTGAAGCCCCAGCCCACACCAGCTCCCTCTCTAAAGCCATCTCCAAGGCTACCTGCAATGACTCAGGATGAGCCAGCTGGGTCTGTATGCGCAGCTCCGTAGGAGAGAGCGCCTGTATGAACTGGTCCCGTGCTAGCTCGCTCTGCACGGAGGGGGGCATGTGAGCATATGCCCGCCGAGAGAGGCTCTCAATGTCATTAGCTAGCACCCGTAGAGGCTCTCCAGGCTGCCTGCGTCTATTACTCAGTTCGGAGCGCAGTAGCCCGGGCTGTACACACTGTCCATAGCGCCTCCTCAGTGCTCCCACTAAAGCACCATAATCACGTCTGTCCTCTGGGCTAATCAATATCAAACAGGCCAGAGCTTCATCCGTGAGGCATAAAGCCAACTGCAGTGCCCTTTCTTCATCCGACCACCCCCTACAATGAGCTAACAGTTCAAACTGAGCATGAAATGCTTCCCAATCCGCCTTACCGGAATACTTCGGGGTCTTAATAGATACGGGCGCAGCCGGGAACTGGGCGCCGCCATGTTTGTTTACATCCTGAGCCCCCGATTCCTCGTCCCGCCGCGTCGACGTCACCCCTTCGGTCCGCCCACCAGAATCCCCGCGAAACGCAGTCGCCGAAGCACTCATGCCCGCTTCAGCCGCCATCACTCTAACGTCCTCCCTCAAGCGGCCTCTGGGCTACGATGCCCTGGCGATCTCCTCAGCCAGAACCCCCGACGTCCATGCACACGCACCTCCTTGGCCATAATCGTCCCCTACCTCCACCTTCACTTTCGGATTCCCTCGAAGCATCTTCAACCCCCGTTCTCACCTACGGTAGCTAGCCACAGAAGTCAGCTAGCTAGCTGGCTAACTTTTATCAACGTTTTTACTTCTGACACCAATGTAATGACCTGACTAGATCATAAAAGAACAACTGTCCAGACAGAGGATTGAGTTTACGAATGGACGGTTTATTAAACCAACTTTATACAGGCTACTGTTTGGCCGTAGCCCACGCCAAATAAATGAAAGATAATACACAAGCCAATCGTGACCAAGCCCAGACGTAAAAAGAGAGAGAACAAAGGCTAAACCTGGTCTTAACTTCCAATGCTCCATCCCAGTGGCGGCTGGCCGATAGAGGGCGCTAGGGCGCCGCCCCCTTAAATAAAATTATTTTTAAAAAATAAAAAAATAAAAAATAATAATAATAATAATAATAAAAACATCAGTATGTCAATATTTGTGTGTTTGAAATATGGAATGCACACAGTAATATGTGTAAGATATGATAGAAAATCATATTCGCAACCTTTCCTCTGCCTGTCAAACGCCTCGTCAGCTCTGGGCGATACAGAAAGTGCCCCGAGGAGGCGGGTCTACGTAGCAGTTAAGCCAATTGCTAATTTAAGATATGAATGTATGACATAAAATGTAGTCAATAGCGATCTTAAATCGAATCCAAGGAGGGCGATTATTTTACCGCCCCAAGCTCGCCCCCTGATAAAATAAGGACCGGGGTCCAGTGACGCCATTTTTACTAGACAACAATGGCGAACGCAAACGTTACTCCTCCAAGACCCAACCCTAACTCGGTGAAATCTCTCCTCCAAGATCCGTTTGAGAGAGAACTTTGTCAGAGAAAGTTCGGGTGAAAGAGCTGGGCCCAGATCAACCTGACCTCTCAATCAGACAGCAGGCTAGCGAGAAAGGGAAGCAGTATATGCGCGGCTTCTCCCGTAGCTGGTACACCAGGAAGGCTTGGCTAGCTGGGTGCACTGATGCTAATGCTTTATTTTGCTTTCCGTGCTTGCTTTTTAAAACTGACGGGGGTCAGATTCAGCATGGACAGGTACCGGAGTGAGGGATATGAAGCACCTGTCAGAGAAGGTAAAGAAACATGAGAACACCAGGGCACACATGGACAACTCTGTAAAGCTAGCTGTATTAGGAAGGGTGAACATTGCTACGCAGCTGGATGACGGCCACAGGATTGCGGTGAGGAAACACAATGAGGAGGTGGATAAAAACAGGCACATTCTATCCAAAATTATCGATTGTGTGAAGTTCTGTGGGGCTTTTGAGTTGGCCTTGCGTGGGCACGAGGAGACTGACTCCTCAGACAACCCCGGCATTTTCCGGGGCTTAGTGGATTTTGTTGCCTCCCTCGACAGTGTGCTGGAGGAGCACCTGAAGACAGCTACCGTTTTTAAGGGCACGTCAAAGACGATACAGAACGAGCTGTTGGACTGTATGCTGTCAATGCTTAAGGATTACATCCTGGAGGAAGTAAAGAGTGCTGATTTTATCGCCATTCAAGCTGACGAGACGACTGACGTTTCCACCCACTGCCAGTTGGTGCTTGTGTGAGTGATTATCATAGAGCCGTCCACAATTATATTTGTTTTAGTATTTTAAAAGGAAAGAGAAGACACAATCAGACGTTGATAATAATGCAGGAAAGTACTACACAGTTTGTAATAATTATTCAGGTGTCCACCAGGTCAATTTCTAGAAGAGGCCTAGTTGTTATTGAATATTAACTTTATTGCTAAGTGAACAGCAGAACAAAATTATGTTGCATCCCTCTCACAAATGTAATAGAAAAAGGCTTTTAAAACGTAATAACATCAGTTAATTATGTACATCACAGGTTAAAAGCAGTTACTAGACATAGTTTGTGTGTATATACACACTGTCTGTCTGTCTGTCTGTCTGTCTGTCTGTCTATATATATATATATAAGTCACTGGTTGTGTGTTGAGGGGGAATTACAGTGAGTTAAGAAGTCTGATTGCAAGTTATCAAATTAAACTTTATTTTTTGGACCCAGGGCCTCAATTCCCTCTTTGTGTGGGGACAGCGCATCTGACGAGCAGCAACAGCCCATCAAGCGACGGAGGATGCTGGGACCAGGAGAACAACAGAGGTTGGCTATAGAGGTAAGTTGTGATGTAATTGTCAGTGTTTCCCACCTAGAACTTTTTTCAGGCCTGGTAGTATGTAGCCAAAACCCTGAACAATCAGCACCTTGGTAATCATATACTTGAGTTGGACATAGGCATGTGTCAGTCAGGATCACTTGCATCAAAATAGCTTAATTGCAAATTAAAGCTGATGATGTATCTTTTACAGGTATGTGATACCATCCTGAGTCATGCCAAAGAGAGGTTCTCCTTCACCCAGCACCTCATCAGCGCAACACTATTGCACGGAGAGTTGTTCCCACAACACAGTGTGAAGTTCCCGATACAGCGCTTGAAACAACCGTGGAGGCGTACCCCATGTTGAACAAGGCCAAGCTCAAAACCAAACTGTCCCTCATCTATGAGAACAGTGAGTTCAAGGCTTGTAGTGGTGCAGTGCCCCTGTACCAGTTCTTCATGGAGAACAACCTTCAGAGCACTTTCACAGAGACTGCCAGCCTCCTCAAGATCCTCATCACCACACCCATGACAACTGCTGAGTCAGAAAGGTGCTTCTCTACACTGAAAAGGATCAAGACCTTCCTGAGAAACAGCATGACACAGGATCGCCTGAACGCTCTGGCCATGCTCTCCATGGAGAAGAAACTTGTCAGGGACATTCCTGACTTTAATCAAAGGGTCATTGAGAGGTTTGCCACTCAGAAGGACAGACGGGCAAAATTCCTGTACAAATAAGATGACAGACACACACACACAGAGCAGCTCTGGCCGCATGTTTCTTTGTATATAGTTGACCTTAGCATAAAAAATCCAGTTATATATGGTACTCTAGAAAGTCTTAATAGTGTCTTTGCTAATATTACTGTATATATGTTGTTTTGTATCAATTAATTGTTGCAGTTCTGGAGCACATTAACAATTAGTCACATTTAGTATGATCATAAAATACTGTATGCTATTCTTCCAGTCAAAGGTTTGAGTTCATCCACTTGATATCCATTTCTATATTATACATCCTTTCATACAGTGTAAGATTTCCTATAAACTTTATAATAATTTCATGTTATTGTCCACTTTCCACTCTGTTCTGACAGCATGCCTGTTGCGTTGCCTGTTTACTACCAATGGTGAAAAGTTCACTTTAAATGCAAATGAAAGGCTTGGGTTTGTGTAATATGTTTTTGTGTAAGAATGCCTCAACTTTTTAATATTGGCATTAAATAATTACTGAATGTTTCACTGAGCACTGCTGTCCTGCAGTTTGTGTTAAAATATATCGCCGATGGTTACAGGAAAAAAAGTATGGCACAGCCCCACCGAGAATATTTTTCACCAGCCGCCACTGCTCCATCCCCCTGCCCAACCCCTCTCCACGCCACTCCGCCAACCGCCAGGATGCCCGGCATCAGAACATTCCAGGCATTCCCGTGATTGGCAGATAGCAGGTTGATTGACATGTCGGACCCCGCGAACACTGGGTACTGGTAGGTACAACACAACCATCTACTAGCCTAACACATAACACACAGCTGTCTGTGCGGGTCGCTACAGTACATTACCCATCCTGACAACCTGGCCCTCAATTTAAAGCTTGTGGAAGTGACATGCAAGTGGGAGAATTAATACACTAGTACACCACAGAGTATTTGTATAGGAAAATCATTCAGAGCACACTGTGCTGCCAATCACAGTGTAAGGTGCGACATTTTGCGGGTGTGGATAGCTCGTTAGAGGATAGAGAAAGCTTGCCTTGAAGCGCTTTTTCTCAAATTAAACATATCTCCCTAATTTCTGAATCATGCTTGTAACTTTGTCAGTAGGATACAGTAACCTATGCTTCAGAGGGGAGGAGCAGGTAGTTTCCACACGCACACCCACTGGCAAGGATTTCCATTCCAGCTGGCAGGCAGAAACTGGAATACGTTTCTAGAGTGAGCTTTGTTGCGATTTTTGTGGGACTGGAAAAAAAATACCCGGAAAGTAAAATAAGGTTATTACCTGGATTACATGCTTTTAAAATAACTGCTGTTCCTGAAAAGTATAGAACACTTTAGTTTCCGTTTTTTTTGACGTTCTTTTTCGGTTCTGTTCCCTGAACCGGTTCCAATCCTAGAGACATTATTTGGATGAAGGTCATGCTTAGGCTAATAAACTATAAAGGGAAATAAATGGCTACAGTTTACACTTTTTTAGTTATTTAATGAAATGTAATCTGATCCCGGAATGCACGGACCGTTGCACTGTGGTACTGGGGAACAGGAAGTAAGCGCCAGAACTGTGCAGTCAAGACGACAACTTTGTGTCCGTTTTTATTTATTACTACAGGTATGTAATAGCACGATTAAACTTTCTATTGTCGAAAGAACATGTCATAACATGCTAGTTAACATATACGTCAAGGTATTCTCCCGTTTGGTAAAGGTTTGATGTGTTATTTTTGTGTCAAACGGAGTGAGTGAAAGAACGTGACAAAAACTATTTTACAAGTCACATAGCTAGAGATTTGCGATTTGTGTGAGTGAATGTACATAATTTCGTCAAAGTAAATTAATAAAATAAACCATTTGAGATTTCTGTGTTCGTTTGACATGTTATTGGTTTTGTGTAAAAATGTATAATCTTACGAGCTGTTAAAATGGCGTCGTCCATTTTGATGTTCGTTTAAAGTCCACGTAGAGGATAATGGCCCCTATCAGATATTTATGTAGTTGGTGCAGTATATTATTTTACTGTAGTAAATATACATTAGGTGGTCGGGGTTGTCCGAGCCCTGAATGCTGATTGGCTGAAAGCCGTGGTATATCAGACGTACACCACAGGTATGACTAAATATATATATATTTTTTACTGTTCTACATATGTTGGTAACCAGTTTATAATAGCAATTAGGCGACTCAGGCATTGCATCGTGCCTAACAGCCCTTAGCCGTGGTATATTGACTATATAACACCCCCCCTCTGGCCTTATTGCATAAATATACATGAGTTCTATCTTGGAAAAGTATTTATTAGCTTACAATTGTACAATTTAAGCTTCCTGCATATAACCACGAAGACGGCCGGAAAGGCCCTAAAGCAAGATCGTAAATGGTGACCCTGCTGTAGCCTACAGTCCATGGTAAACTGGTGCGCACCAAGTTGTACTATACGTTTTAGTATTTGATTTGGAGAACCTCAAACCCAACTTTTAGAACAATATTACAGTATTATAAAAATGGATTTATGAGTTTGTAATTTGTGAATGTTTTCTGGGGGTGCTGTAAGTTACTATTATATGTGTTTCAAGCATTGAGAAATAGCTGCTATTTGCCCATTAACGGACTTCAGTGCAGTAGCTCTCAAAATCCCTTCTCCGTATGTTGGGTTTTCAGCCATTACATTCGTCCACATTTGGCTCTGTGTAAACTACAATTCCGATGCTCTGTTTTAACATTGAGAAACGTCAATACTCATCACTTTCACAAACATACAGTGAGGGAAAAAAGTATTTGATCCCCTGCTCATTTTGTACTTTTGCCCACTGACAAAGAAATGATCAGTCTAATTTTAATGGTAGGTTTATTTGAACAGTGAGAGACAGAATAACAAAATGAATCCAGAAAAACGCATGTCAAAAATGTTATAAATTGGGAAATAAGTATTTGACCCCCTCTCAAACAGAAATACTTCTGGCTCCCAGGTGTCTTTTATACAGGTAACGAGCTGAGATTAGGAGCACACTCTTAAGGGAGTGCTCCTAATCTCAGCTTGTTACCTGTATAAAAGACACCTGTCCACAGAAGCAATCAATCAATCAGATTCCAAACTCTCCACCATGGCCAAGACCAAAGAGCTCTCCAAGGATGTCAGGGACAATATTGTAGACCCACACAAGGCTGGAATGGGCTACAAGACCATCGGCAAGCAGCTTGGTGAGAAGTTGACAACAGTTGGTGCGATTATTCGCAAATGGAAGAAACACAAAATAACTGTCAATATCCCTCAGCCTGGGGCTCCATGCAAGATCTCACCTCGTGGAGTTGTAATGATCATGAGAACGGTGAGGAATCAGCCCAGAACTACACGGGAGGATCTTGTCAATGATCTCAAGGCAGCTGGGACCATAGTCACCAAGAAAACAATTGGTAACACACTACGCCGTGAAGGACTGAAATCCTGCAGCGCCCGCAAGGTCCCCCTGCTCAAGAAAGCACATATACAGGCCCGTCTGAAGTTTGCCAATGAACATCTGAATGATTCAGAGGAGAACTGGGTGAAAGTGTTGTGGTCAGATGAGACCAAAATCGAGCTCTTTGGCATCAACTCAACTCGCCGTGTTTGGAGGAGGAGGAATGCTGCCTATGACCCCAAGAACACCATCCCCACCGTCAAACATGGAGGTGGAAACATTATTCTTTGGGGGTGTTTTTCTGCTAAGGGGACAGGACAACTTCACCACATCAAAGGGACGATGGACGGGGCCATGTACCGTCAAATCTTGGGTGAGAACCTCCTTCCCTCAGCCAGGGCATTGAAAATGGGTCGTGGATGGGTATTCCAGCATGACAATGACCCAAAACACACGGCCAAGGCAACAAAGGAGTGGCTCAAGAAGAAGCACATTAAGGTCCTGGAGACCTTAATCCCATAGAAAATCTGTGGATTGAGCTGATGGTTCGAGTTGCCAAACGTCAGCCTCGAAACCTTAATGACTGGGAGAAGATCTGCAAAGAGGAGTGGAACAAAATCCCTCCTGAGATGTGTGCAAACCTGGTGGCCAACTACAAGAAACGTCTGACCTCTGTGATTGCCAACAAGGGCTTTGCCACCAAGTACTAAGTCATGTTTTGCAGAGGGGTCAAATACTTATTTCCCTAATTTAAAATGCAAATCAATTTATAACATTTTTGACATGCGTTTTTCTGGATTTTTTGTTGTTGTTATTCTATCTCTCACTGTCCAAATAAGTGCAGGTGCAGCAGAAAATTATATTTAGCTGATATGAAAGATATGTTCCTTATGTTTCCAAAAACGTACCGCAAGCGATGCGTGTTAATGTTGAGGCTCTTAACAAAACTCCCCCAGTCAGAAGATACTATCATCAAGAGGCACTAAAGCAGTTAGCGTCTATGAATGGGGTAGCAGTGCAGGTGCATTAGAGAGAGACAATTTCACTGTTGCACTACTGTTTTGAAGTTGAATGTAATGTTTATCAGTTTTCTACATGTGTACTAATATTCAGAGGCATTCAGTTGTTTCTATCTTTATCTATAATTGTTACTATGGTGTGAACGGGAAATACAGTTGGCAGTGGTGTAAAGTAACTAAGTAGTCCTGTGTGGCTCAGTTAGTAGAGCATGGCGCTTGCAACGCCAGGGTTGTGTGTTCGATTCCAACTGGGGACCAGTATAAAAAATGTGTGCACTCACTACTGTAAGTCGCTCTGGATAAGAGCTTCTGCTAAATGACTGAAATGTAAAAGTAAAAAGGCTTTGAAGTACTACTGAAGTCGTTTTTGGGGTATTTGTACTTTACTATTTATATTTTCTGTCAACTTTTACTCCACTTCATTCCTAAAGAAAAGTTGTACTTTTTACTCCCATACATTTTCCCTGACACCCAAAAGTACTTGTTACATTTATAATGCTGAGGCAGGACAGCAATATGGTCCAATTCACTCACCTATCGATATCACGCATTGTCACCCCTACTGCCCCTGATCTGGCGGACTCACTAAACACAAATACTGCATTTGTAAATGACGTTTGAGTGTTGGAGTGTGTCCCTGGCCGTCCGTGAATAATATTATTTTTGAGTGAAAAAATACAGTGAAGATAAGGTTATTAAGGAAAATAGCTCATAGTGCTGCTTAAAACAAACTGTAACCTTGTCCTAAATAGTTTTTGAGTCATTTATTCATTTCTGCAGTTGCTTTGTGTAATTTTTGTGCACTTGTCTAATGTGAATGAATGTTGTTTTGTCATTGTTTAGCTACCTGATCTGTTGAAATTAGGTAATTGAACAAGAAGAAATATAATATCTTTTTTGAGGATAAAGAAAGTTCCAGAACCGTCAAGACTGTTGTCTTTCTCTTTATTACTACAGGCCGACTAGGATTAAGTCTGAGGCCTGTAACATCAACAGTGAGGACAAACCCAGCCTGGCCCTCTCCTTTCACACTGAGTCCAAACCTACAGTCTCTGGGTCCTGATTGACAGTCAAGTCCAGTTTGCACCGCAGGTACCAGAGATGGCATCAGTGAAGCTGGAAGACTGCAGTCAAACACTGGAGCTGAATGTCAACATTAAAGATGAAGAAGAGGAGGAGAAGATTGGGAAATCTGTTTCTCATGGTAAGAGCAGGTTCGTTCCAACTTCCCACTGTGCATGAACAGTTGCAGTAGAACTGTTTCATGATGAACTGTTTCAATGAGAAGGTAGATGTTATTTCATGCTACTGAGACTTGCATGGATGACACCAGTATAGTCTGTTTTGGAATGGGTGGCCAGTAATAAACTGGCCCTGAACATCTAAAACTAAGAGCATTGTATTTGGTACAAATCATTTCCTAAGTTCTAGACCTCAGCTGAATCTGGTAATGAATGGTGTGGTTGTTGAACAAGTTGAGGAGACTAAATTACTTGGCATTACCTTAGATTGTAAACTGTCATGGTCAAAACGTATAGAGTCAATGGTTGTAAAGATGGGGAGAGGTCTGTCCGTAATAGATGCTCTGCTGTTTTGACACCACACTCCAAAAATCAAGTTCTGCAGGTTCTAGATTTGTCTTATCTTGATTATTGTCCAGTCGTGTGGTCGAGCGCTGTAAGGAAAGACCTAGTTAAGTTAATAAGTATATAGGTTAAAGGTTACGAACTTTTGTGAAAGAACACAGTTTGAAAGATATGGCATACAGAAGCAAACCGGATGGACATCATGAAAATGATCGGAGAGGTTGAGGAGTAAAAAAACGTAGGCTACGTTGCCTTTTCAAATGTTTTTATGTAATGTTTCATGTTTTGTGTGGACCCCAGGAAGAGTAGCTGCTGCTTTTGCGACAGCTTATGGGGATCCTAATACAATACCAAATTACCCAAATACCAGTATTGCCAGCATGTGTTTTATTAACTGGGCTATCTGGAGTGCTCAGAGGGTAGACTAAAGAAGGGACGTAGACAAACTGCCAGTAATTAGAACTTCTATGAAATGAGTCTGTGTAGTTACTAGGCTTGGGTGGTATACTGGATACCAGGGAATTTGGAAAAAGCCACTGGATGGGGTTTCAATACAGCTGAAACTGTTTTCTTGAAGTTTTTCTTGATTCATTTGAATATTTGTAGCTACTTTTTGAGTAAATACCTGCAGTCAACTTGTGCAATACGTTACGAGATAAAGAACATTACGTCACATTATTATGTAGCTTACGGTAGTCCCCAGTCAACGAGAAGAGACCGGAGCCTTGTGAGTCACTCTCTGTCGTGCAGCATGTGCCAGGTGATCTAATTACAGTATGGAATTCACAACTAAATATTTGCCAGCTAGATATCTAATAAATATTAAGTTAATAGTCTACAATGTGCTAAATGCTCTGCAGTTGTCCATTTGGTTTGCTAATTTAGTAGTTAGTTAGCTGTCTAGCTAAGTGGTTAGCTTCTTTCCAAAATCAAGCATCCCCTTGCTAACAGCAGAGAATCCCCTCCTGGATCAAGACCCTTGCTGGCTAATATTAGTTTTGTGTGGGCAGCAAACTGTGAGAAGTGTTTGAGTTACTTGTATTGTTGAGGTCAGAAACTGTACAAAATGTTTGCAATGCACTCGTTAGCATTTAGTTAGCGTTCTCTATGATGATTCCTTAGTACTAGTTAGCATTTTGTTAGCATTCTGCTCAGTGACGTTTTTTGGCCTTTGAATATTAGTACTTTTAAAATAAATACCTGTAGTCAAGTTGTTCGCTAGGTAATAGATAAAGCACATCGCGATCATAATTTTGCCCGTTAGATAATTTTTCATTATGAAGCTTTCAGTTAGGTTCTGAACAAACAGAGTTAAAACTCTTACGGACATCTAGGAAAACCTCAATCCAAGTTCATTCATCCACAGGTTTCAATCAGCTGCAAAGACAAAGCATGATTACACAAGCACATATATATTTATAACCTCCTACTAGGCGGTGTCAACTCCTTACACGTCGAGACAGCCAATACATCTCTGTTGCTCGTCAGGAACTTAATTGGTTCTTCTCACTGGTGTAGTCATGGCCCTGCCTGATGCTAGAACCTTCGTGGGCGTGAAAGTGTATGTGTGTGAGATAGGACTGTAGTAGGAGGGTCGTTGTGGTGGGCCCCTCTGGCCCCCCTCCCAGAGGTTTCTACTCACTTCATCTGTTGACTTGACCTCGAGCCGAATTCCTTGCTCCTCCCTAGTTCCGCAACTGGCCTGCCTTATCAGGAACCGAAACTAGACTGTTGCCCTTTGCCTCCCTCCATAAGAACAGAATATTTCTGCACTTCCCCTTGTCTCCCTCAGTATCTTTACATACACCAAGTTCCTATCCACCCTTCATTGACCCCAACATATACAGTGCCTTCGGAAAGTATTCAGACTCCTTGACTTTTTCCATATTTTGTTGTGTTACAGCCTTATTCTAAAATTGATTAAATTGTTTTTTTCCCCTCATCAATCTACACACAGTACCCCATAATGACAGCAAAAACAGGTTTTTAGACATTTTAGCTAAATAAGAAAAAATTGAAATATCACATTTACATAAGTATTCAGACCCTTTCCTCAGTACTTTGTTGAAGCACCTTTGACAGGGATTACATCATTGAATCTTCTTGGGTATGACGCTACAACCTTGGCACATCTGTATTTGGAGAGTTTCTCCCATTCTTCTCTGCAGATCCTCTCAAGCTCTGTCAGGTTGGATGGGGAGCGCTGCTGCACAGCTATTTTCAGGTTTCTCCAGAGATGTTCGATTGGGTTCAAGTCCGGGCTCTGGCTGGACCACTCAAGGACATTCAGAGACTTGTACCGAAGACACTCCTGCGTTGTCTTGGCTGTGTGCTTAGTGTCGTTGTCCTGTTGGAAGGTGAACCTTTGCCCCAGTCTGAGGTCCTGAGCGCTCGGGAGCAGGTTTTCATCAAGGATCTCTCTCTGTACTATGCTCAGTTCATGTTTGCCTCGATCCTAACTAGTCTACCAGTCCCTGACGCTGAAAAACATCCCCACAGCATGATGCTGCCACCACCATGCTTTACCATAGGGATGGTGCCAGGTTTCCTCCAGACGGGGAGCTTGGCATTCAGGCCAAAGAGTTCAATCTTGGTTTCATCTGACCAGAGAATCTTGTTTCTCATGGTCTGAGAGTGTTTAGGTGCCTTTTGGCAAACTCCAAGCGGGCAGTCATGTGCCTTTTACTGAAAAGTGGCTTCCGTCTGGCCACTCTACCATAAAGGCCTGATTGCTGGAGTGCTGCAGAGATGTTTATCCTTCTGGAAGGTTCTCCCATCTCCAGAGGATCTCTAGAGCTCTGTCAGTGATCATCGTGGTCTTGGCCACCTCCCTGACCAAGGCCCTTCTCCCCCGATTGCTCAGTTTGGCCGGGCGGCCAGCTCGAGGAAGAGTCTTGGTAGTTCCAAACTTCTTCCATTTATGAATGATGGAGGCCACTGTGTTCTTGGGGACCTTCAATGCTGCAGATTTTTTTTGGTACCCTTTCCCAGATCTGTGCCGTGACACAATCCTGTCTCGGAACTCTATGGACAACTCCTTCGACCTCATGGCTTGGTTCTCTGACATGCACTGTCAACTGTGGGACCTTATATAAACAGGTGTGTGCCTTTCCAAATCATGTCCAATCAATAGAATTTACCACAGATTGGCTCCAATCAAGTTGTAGAAACATCTCAAGGATGATGAATGGAAACAGGTTGCACCTGGGCTCAATTTCGAGTCTCATAGCAAATGTTCTGAATAATTATGTAAATAGGGTAGTTCTGTTTTATTTTTTATATATTAGCAACATTTTCAAAAAAAACTGTTTTCGCTTTGTCATTATGGGGTATTGTGTGTAGATTGCTGAGGATTATTTCTTTTTTAATCAATTTTAGAATAAGGCTGCAACGTAACAAAATGTGGAAAAGTCAAGGGGGTCTGAATACTTTCTGAATGCACTTGTTAGCAGTTGATGTTATTCTTCAATAACACAGACCCCAAAGCAAATCAGGGGGAGAAAAATATATTTATTCAAAGAGAACCAATCATTGTTATGCTGGAAAGTAGATTGTAGATATTTATTCTTCCCTGTCCTCAGTGTTTTCCCACTGAACAAAGAGACAGGATGTAGTTTATACCCAAGCCTTGCCTATGGTTGACCAATTAGAATTCCTTGCAATAACATTGGTCCAATGGCCAAATACCAAGTATCCCATTTCAGGCTCAATGTATAGATCATTTGGACCAATGCTAACTTGCCACATGCAGCTATGAGTCCCGGACTGGAACCCCTACATAGATACTAAACAGATGTTGAACTGAAAAACAACTGTTTCCATTGATCGTTAATTCCCTGTGTTGTATATTTATCTTGGAATACTCTTGCACACTGTATATAGGCTACTGTATCAATCAATCATTTGTTCATGTCATCACACAGCATGCAAGTCATTGAAAGGCAATCAAGCATTTTTGGTTTCAAAATACAAAGCTACCTTTGAATAATTAGCATTAACAATAAATAAACAGTTCCTTTTCGGAAATTGCATTCACGAATCAATGCAACTGTTATTAGTCTTAGCTGTAATAAAGGCTTACAACAGACTCTCTGGTACGTGTATCATTTATTTAGTATTTAGTGTGCTTAAACCTGTCAAACAAGCTCAGTGCATATGGTGGATTTCATTACCTGGATTTGCGTATGTATATTCTTCTACTTTTGTATTTGATTTGATTTTTATGCTGTTCACACAGGTGACATTGAGACATTCTCTACATCCAGAGAGCAACATCAGGAAGATTGCAGAGCTAAGAGGTCTCACCACTGCCCACATTGTGAGGAGATTTTCCCAATTATATCAATGCTAAAAGTACACCTAAAAATACATACAGGAGAGAATCTGTATTCCTGCACTGACTGTGGAAAATGCTTCACAACAACTGAGCTCAAAGTTAATCAGAGAACAAACACAGGAGAGAAGCCTTACTCCTGCTCTGACTGTGGGAATAGTTTCTCTCTAGTGGGCCACTTAAAAACACATGAACGTATACGAAAGAAGCCTTACTACTGCTCTGACTGTGGGGCTAGTTTCTCTCAACTGGGCCACTTAAAAACACACGAACGTATACATACAGGAGAGAAGCCTTACTCCTGCTCTGACTGTGGGAAGAATTTCACTCGACAGGGCAGCTTAAAATCACACGAACGGATACACACAGGAGAGAAGCCTTACTCCTGCTCTGACTGTGGGAAGAGCTTCACAACATCAGGGGCTCTGACAATTCATCAGAGTGTACACACTAGAGAGAAGCCTTACTTCTGCTCTGACTGTGGGACGAGTTTCTCTCGACTGGGCCACTTAAAAACACACGAACGTATACACACAGGAGAGAAGCCTTACTCCTGCTCTGACTGTGGAAAGAGTTTTTCCCAATTGGATAAGTTAAAATGTCACCAGCGTATACATACAGGGAGAGAAGCCTTACTTCTGCTCTGACTGTGGCAAGAGTTTCTCTCTACAGGACAGCTTAAAATCACACCAACGGATACACACAGGAGAGAAGCCTTATTTTTGCTCTGACTGTGGGAAGAATTTCTCTCGACAGGACAGCTTAAAATTACACCAACGGATACACACAGGAGAGAAGCCTTATTTCTGTTCTGACTGTGGGAAGAATTTCTCTCGACAGGACAACTTAAAATCACACCAACGGATGCACACGAGAGAAGCCTTACTCCTGCTCTGACTGTTGCAAGAGGTTCTCCCGATTGGGCTGTTTAATATGACACCAATGTATACATAAAGGAGAAAAGCCTCATCAGTTCTCTCAGACCAGCTAATATTAGTCACTCCATCTCTTAATTCTTATCTCATGAAAAAATTATTGACAACGTTGACTTGGATCCTATTGTTTCTCACTGTTAGAGAACTGTGCAGAGGAAAGGGAACGTTATAGAATGTTAGCCTCTCTTTACTTTACTGATCAGTGTTCACCTTGTCAGTTTTGGTGTGTTTTATTTGCTTCTACTGTAAAGATATTGAGATGACGTTGTATTTGTCCTTAGGGTTGAATACCCTGCGTGATGGTTGACTGGGTGGTGCTGCTTCCATCTGCACTAAACCTATTATTCTATACGTGCATCCGTGCCACTCCATTTAGTATCATAATAACCTTACCTTATGTTACATTAGGCTAAAAAAGGATTGGTGGTCATACAATATGCTATATATGTACACTGAACAAAAATATAAACGCAACATGTAAAGTGTTGTTCCCATGTTTCATGAGCTGAAGTAAAAGATCCCAGAAATTCTTCATACGAACAAAAAGCTTATTTCTCTCAAATTTGGTGCACACATTTGTTTACATCCCTGTTAGTGAGCATTTTTCCTTTGCCAAGATAATCCATCCACCTGACAGGTGTGGCATATCAAGAAGCTGATTAAATAGCATGATCATTACACAGGTGCACCTTGTTTTGTCACTCAACACAATGCCACAGATGTCTCAAGTTTTGAGGGAGCGTACAATTGGCATGCTGAATGCAGGAATGTCCACCAGAGCTGTTGCCAGAGAATTTGTTAATTTCTTTACCATAAGCCGCCTCCAACATTGTTTTAGAGAATTTGGCAGAACATCCAACCAGCCTCACAACCGCAGGCAGACCACGTGTATGGTGTTGTGTGGGCGAGCGGTTTTCTGATGTCGTTGTTTTGAACAGAGTGCCCCATGGTGTCAGTTGGGTTATGGGATTGGCAAGGCATAAGCTACAGTCAACGAACACAATTGTTGTGCCATTCATCAGCTGCATCACCTCATGTTTCTGCATGATAATGCAGCGTTGTGAGGCTCATTTGAACTTGTAGAATTTCTGGGATCTTTTATTTCAGCTCATGAAACATGGGACCAACACTTTACATGTTGTGTTTATTTTCGGCATTGATAATGAATGTATTTGGATAACTGCAATTAACTTAATTGATCTGCTAATTAAAAATACATGTTCCACATGAATTTGTGCTGGACAAACTTTGTTTTTGGGGTATCTATACAGTAAATATGCTTTTGTTTAATTCACGGCGTTCAAAATATACCTTGGATTTGTCCATAGTGTTGAATACCCTGTGTAGTGGTTGACTGGGTGGTACTGCTTCCATCTGCAGTTTTCTGTGGTAATGAACTATTAGACACAACATGTATCAGATAGAGATGGTGTGATGATCAGTTTTCACCATTAGTTTGGGTATATTATTTTTGCTATTAAACAACTTTGTTTAATGATAAACAGGCTTTGAAACAACTACATGTGTTTATAAAATTTTATTTTAAAACAAGAATTGTTATTTTAGTCATTGATAATGAATGTTTGGATATTTGCACTCAAGCCAACTTTGTTAATATTTATTAATTTATGGCATTCAAAATGTATATGTCTATGTATCTACTCTAAACATGTCACTACACCTCTACACACACCAATGCATATGTCATATATTGAAACGCTTAGACACTTTTTTTTAAACAAGGTTAATTTTTTCTAGCTAATTAATCTCGCTTTTTTCTTCTACATGCAGTATTTTACATTCAGGAGTTAGTCCGTATCAGGTGTGGAGTTGTGGGTAGGAAAATATGGCGGAAGTGCTGTTCGATTCTGATGGCGCGCGGTGGAGTGAAGTTGGTAAGAATGAATGGAACACAGTGACAACGGAAAATGGAGCAAAGAGCGAAAGTCATCAACACCTGCTTTGCTTTATCTTGGCCAGGTCGCAGTTGTAAATGAGAACTTGTTCTCAACTGGCTTACCTGGTTAAATAAAGGTTAAATAAAAACACCAAAGTCATTTATACCAAGGTGGTATAAAAGGGGTTAAATCTGGAGTTTCCTCGGACATTGAGGTTCATCATCTTAAGCGGAAGATTTCTGGAGTGGTTGGAGCACTAAACCGTGTAGTATCACTAAACCGTGTAGTAGCACTAAACCGTGTAGTAGCACTAAACCGTGTAGTAGCACTAAACCGTGTAGTAGATGGAAAGAAAGAGGAAAGGGAGGGGGGTGGAGCACCTCAAGTTTAAGACCATGCTTAGGCGTTGTTCTCTCTTTTATGTCTGGTCTTAACAAGATTCACGGTTGTTTTATACGGGTTTCCTTAATTTATTTGGCGTGGGCTACGGCCGCCAAACAGGGAATTCGTAAACTCAAACCTCTGTCTGAACAATTGTTAATTTATGATCTAGCCAGGTCATTTCAATACCAAAGAAGAAGAGGAAGAAAATCCATATTGTACAGTGGCCAGTGCTATCCCAACCCAAAACATTTTTCATTTAAACTCCAGTGGGGGTAGCGCTGTCCTAAGGATCCAGGATAGCACGGACCATTGCACTGTGGAAGTGGGGGAACAGGAAGTTCCGGGTAGACGCGGAAGTTCCTGAAAGAAAACGCCACAACTGTGCTGTCAAGACAATCAATGTTTTGTCCGTTTCAAATGTATTACTACAGGTATGTAATAGCACGCTTAAACTGTCTAATATCGAAAGAACATGTCATAACATGCTAGGCTACAAGTCCGTCAAGGTATTATCACGTTTGGTAAAGGTTTGATGTGTTATTTTTGTGTCAAACCAAGTGAAGAACGTGATAAAAACTATTTTACAAGTCACATAGCTAGAGACTTTGGGTTTGTCTGAGTGAATGTACATAATTTCCTCAAGGTATTTTAATCAAGAATCCAATTATTTGCGATTGAGTTTGTGTTACATGTTATTGGTTTTGTGTAAAATTCACGAGTTGGTAAAATGGCGGTGCCCTCTCGGTCAGCGTCAACGGACTTCAGTGAGGACAGTGCGGGTGCATCAGATAGAGACAATTTCACGGTCGCACTACTGTTTTGAAGCTGAACGTAATTATCAGTTTTCTACATTTGTAGTAATGTTCAGACACATTCGATTGTTTCCATATTTATCTATAAGTGTGTGTGTGTATACAGTGCATTCAAGGTATTCAGACCCCTTTTTCCAAAATGTGCTACGTTACAGCCTTATTCTTAAATTGATTAAATAAATACAAATCGTCAATCTACACACAATACCCCATAATGACACATTTTTGCTAATTTATTTTTAAAAAAACATCTTATTTACATAAGTATTCAGACCCTTTGCTGAGAGACTCGAAATTGTGCTCAGGATTCCATTGATCATCCTTGAGATGTTTCTACAACTTGATTGGAGTCCACTTGTGGTAAATTCAATTGATTGGACATGATTTGGAAAGGCACACACCGGTCTATATAAGGTCCCACAGTTGACATTGCATGTCAAAACCAAGCCATGAGGTTGAAGGAATTATCCTTCGAGCTACAAAACAAGATTTTGTCGAGGCACAGATCTGGGAAAGGGTACCAAAAAATGTCTACATTTTACCAGGTTCCCAAGAACATGGTGGCCTCCATCATTCTCAAATGGAAGAAGTTTAGAACTCCACCAATCAGGCTTTATGGTAGAGTGGCCAGACAGAAGCCACTCCTCAGTAAAAGGCACCTAAAGGACTCTCAGACCATGAGAAACAAGATTCTCTGGTCTGATGAAACCAAGATTGAACTCTTTGGCCTGAATGCCAAGCGTCACATCTGGAGGAAACCTGGCACCATCCCTACGGTGAAGCATGGTGGTGGCAGCATCATGCTGTGGGGATGTTTTTCAGCGGCAGGGACTGGGAGACTAGTCAGGATTGAGGGAAAGATGAATGGAGCAAAGTACAGAAAGATCCTTGATGAAAACCAGCTCCAGAGCGCTCAGGACCTCGGACTGGGGCGAAGCTTCACCTTCCAACAGGACAACAACCCTAAGCACACAGCCAAGACAATGCAGGAGTGGTTTCGGGACAAGTCTCTGAGTGTCCTTGAGTGGCTCAGCCAGAGCCCGGACTTGAACCCGATCAAACATCTCTGGTGAGACCTGAAAATAGCTGTGCAGCGACGCTCCCCATCCAACCTGACAGAGCTTGAGAGGATCTGCAGAGAAGAATGGGAGAAACTGCCCAAGACTATATTGAGGTTCAGGCTGTTGTAATGTCCAGTTGATTATGTAAATAGTATTGTAGAACTCTGGTATTGATGGTCCATTTGAGAGTGAGTCATTGATATGAATGCTCAGAGTAAAAGACCTGAGTACTCACATGTGATGGCCCACATCAACCACAACCTTCCTATTGTGTTAGTAAGGACCACAACATATTAGGCAGCTATTGTTAAAAATGTGTTCATACATATGGTACAATGGGAGGGTGTGTGGTATTCACAGGGGACCAGGAAGTTGATCTCAGACTTCTATTTAGGACTGGGATCCTATCCGGAGTTGACAAATTAACAGTGAGGACAAACCCAGCCTGCCTCTCTCCTTCCACACTGATTCTAAACCTATAGTCACCTAGTCCTGATTGTGACAGTGGAGCCTAGTTTGCATTGCAGGATCTAGAGATGGCATCAGTAGACAGGTTTCCATTGGCCTAGGTTTATTTGACAAAAAAACATTTAGCAAAGAAATCATTGCAACATGATGGAAACGGCAGATACAGGAGACATTTTCTAAAGATCCACAAATGTTGTATCCATTCGACAGGGCAGGAAAACATTGAAGAACCACAGTTCAATGCCGCGAAGGCGGAAAAATGTCACTGCTAAAATCAGAGATTCTTCTCCTGAGTACATACCTTCGAATCTTGAGTACACACCGACGTCCCCTGTATATAAACCTTACATATATGACTTAAAGTTGTAAAATAGTGAACTACTCCTTTAATGTAGTGGTAGGTGCTATGAAAGGGATGTTTAAAAAAAAAAACGTTAATGTTGTATTTTGTTCATTGGTCCACTGTTAATACAACGCCAAAAATGTTGCATGTTAGCAGTCAAGTTTTCAAGATAGAGCACTTTCAGTACAGAGAAACAAGTGTGATGATGCAAATGAGGAAAATGATAATTGCATACAATTTGCATCATCACACTTGTTGCAATGTACTACAGTGTTTCCCAATCCTGGTCCAGGGGACACAAAGGGGTGCCCTTTTTAGTTTTTGCCCTAACACTCACACAGTGGATTCAACTAAGCAACTCCAGCCTTTGAATGGAATAAGGTATGTGAGGGCAAAAACAAACAAGTCCACCCCTTTGGGACCAGGATTGGGGAACACTGCTGTACTGAAAGTCCTCCATCTTGAGAACTTCACTGCTGACACGTACATTTTTGGAATTGTATACAGGGTGAGGAAACCGATGTGGACATTTGTAATTTGATTGAACTATCCCTTTAATTAGAGTTCTTTTGGAGTTACACTTAGTCAGAGGTGCATTTGCTCTAAGCACGTCCTATAAATAAACATTCATTTATTTTATAAAGAAAACTGCTTTTGTCATCTCTTAAGAAGGATAGGCCAACTGAACGAGTGTGCTCACATACTCCCTTAAAGACCTTTGCTTGAAAAACGAGAAAAAAGGCAGTAGTACAGTTGGTCCATTTTGAGACGCCATAGACCCCTTTCTGTGTTTACAAACATTGCTGCAAGAGGGGGATGGGCGCGAGTTGGTGGCAGAACAAGGGGGAGTTCTTATAGAACGCCAGCAAAAAAAAGCCTCTATTTACATGTTGCTTAAGAGTGCATTTCACATTACTTTTGGAGTATAATTGGATTTTAAGGTTCATATGAATGTCCTGCTTAATATAATGTTTGTGTCATCACAAATCAACTGCATTATACTAAAAAACACTTCAACTTCAACCAGTAAAATGGCTATTTGGCTAGCTTTTGCTATAGGTGTAATATTCATATGTGTCAGCATACTGAATTGTTATTGGATGCATTATACTGTCATATCATACTGTGCTATGATTGGTTAAGACCACCCAGGTGGTGAGGTCATTCTAAGATGATCATGGCCAGACACATGGACATGCAAGTTATAGCTAGTTAATAAAGAGCTACGTTTATAAATATCCTGTCGTCCTGCATTTTATTATTTTGTACAAAGCATACAAAACAAGACATGGTGTCAGAGTAAAAGGACTAAAAGATGGATTTTGCTGGAGTTCCTTCACCTCTAATGGATTGGGGGTCTACAAATCTACCCGATGCATGGCGTAAGTTCAAACAGCATGTGGAGCTGATGTTCACGGGTCCTCTGAAGGAAAGAGGAGAAGAGGAAAAGTGCAGCTACCTGCTCCTCTGGATCAGTGAAAAAGGGAGAGACATTTACAACACATGGACACTTACCGAGACTGAATCAAAGGTACTGAAAACATACTACGATCGTTTTGAAGCATATGTTGTGCCAAAGACCAATACAATTTTCGCTAGGTACAAATTCCATGAGAAAGTACAAGGCGCTAGCGAGTCGTTTGAACAATTTGTCACTGAGCTGCGTCTGCTTGTGAAAGACTGTGATTATGCAAACAAGGATGAGATGGTCAGGGACCGTATTGTATTTGGAATACACTCACCGCGAGTGAGAGAGAAACTTTTGAATGTTGGATCAGAGTTAACGCTGGACAAAGCTATCGACATAGCCAGATCTCACGAGCTAGCACAGGTTCAGTTGAAAACCATTTCAGGCGGCAGCACGAGCGCATCACGTGAACAAGCAGTGCACGCAGTCAGGCAGACATCAAAGCACACCTCCAGTGCCCAGAGAGCATGTTTCAGAGCGGAGACAGACAGAACTCCAAAACAGAGCGACACAGACTCCAAACGCCCCAAAACATGTGGATATTGTGGATACAAAGTGCATGGCGAACAGGGGAATTGCCCAGCTAAAGGCAAACAGTGTACTAAATGTGGAAAATGGAATCACTTTGCAAAAGTGTGCAGAGTTTACCGTGGAAAAACAGTACATACAGTGAGTGAAGTTGAAATGTCAAAATCAAAGAGTCAAATGCTGATGAACTGTTTATTGATTCAGTGACACAGAAAAGTCAGATATCAGCGACAGAGCAAGCCTTTGCTGACATTGAGATAGGAAGACAAGGCACAGAGCTAAAATTCAAACTAGACACTGGTGCACAAGTAAACATTATTCCTCTGAGTAAGTACAGAAGCTTGACATCTGAGTGTGAGCTACAGCCCACCACGCGCAGACTGACTGGTGATGGTGGTGAACAGCTCCCAGTAAAAGGCACATGCACTCTCAAATGCAAATACAAGGAAAGGGACATGATGTTGGACTTTTACGTTGTTGACATTCGAGCACCTGCAGTGCTAGGTCTTAAAGCATGTTTAGACATTGACCTTATCAAGCTAGTTTTATCAGTGACAGCACCAGTAGAGATAGAGAATGTCATGGAGGAGTTTGCTGATGTTTTTACAGGAATAGGACTATTCCCAGGAGAATGTACCATTCACCTTGACCCAGACGCAACCCCTGTGGTCTACCCACCGAGAAAGATTCCACTTGCTCTCCGCGCCCGTCTGAAGAAAGAGTTGGAGAGCATGGAGCAATCTGACATCGTCACCAAGGTTACAGAACCGACGGATTGGGTCAACGCGTTAGTGGTGGTGGAGAAACCACGCACAGGCAAGCTCAGAGTATGTCTCGACCCAAGAGACTTGAACAAGGCTATCAAACGCCCCCATTACCCCTTACCGACGCTAGATGGCATCACACACAAGCTAGCGGGCGCACGCTACTTCAGTGTCATGGACGCCAGATCAGGCTACTGGGCTATCAAGCTCACAGAAGAGTCATCTAAGCTCACAACGTTCAACACACCGTTTGGACGCTACAGGTTCCGTCGCCTGCCTTTTGGGATTATCTCAGCCCAAGACGAGTTTCAGCGAAAGATCGACGAGGTGTACGAAGTCCTCGACGGAGTCGTGGCAATTGTGGACGACATCCTTGTCTATGGTCGAACCAAAGAGGAACACGACAGAAACCTCAACGCGATGCTGCAAAGGTCCCGCGAGAGAGGAGTCCGGCTCAACCCCGAGAAGAGCACAATCGGCGCTACAGAGGTCAGCTACTTCGGGCATCTTCTCACAGCGAATGGAATCAAGCCAGATCCGCAGAAGATCTCAGCCATAAAGGAAATGGAGCCACCAAAGAACCGCGCAGAGCTGGAAACAGTGCTTGGCATGGTCAACTACTTAGCCAAGTTCGCACCCAGCCTCTCCAATGCTAATGCACCCCTGCGTCAGCTGCTAAAGCAGTCCAGTGAGTTCCTCTGGGACAACCAACACGACACCGCTTTCCAGAAAGTGAAAGACTTGATCACGAGAGAACCAGGACCAATCCTTGCCTACTACGACCCAAACAAAGAGCTCAGACTCCAGGTGGACGCGTCAAAGTATGGACTAGGGGCAGTGCTACTGCAAGAAGGAAAACCCATCGGCTACGCTTCCAAATCTCTCACAGACTGTGAAATCAACTACGCTCAAATCGAAAAGGAGCTGTACGCCATTCTGTTCGGATGTAAGCGTTTCCATCAGTATGTCTATGGACGACAAGTCATTGTGGAATCAGACCACAAGCCCCTCGAGTCAATCATGAGGAAACCGTTAGCCGCAGCCCCGCCAAGGCTACAGAGAATGATCCTTCAACTACAAAAATACGACTTCACAATCACTCACCGTCCAGGCAAAGACATCCCTGTCGCAGACACACTCTCCAGGAAGTTTCTTACCTACAAGGACAGCAGCCTCAGTGAAGGCATGGACATGCAGGTGCACACTGTGTACAGCAACTTACCAGTTAGTGACACAAAACTGAAGGAGATCCGAGCAGAAACAGAAAAAGACACACAACTCACACAGCTGAGGAAAGTCATACAGTCAGGATGGCCTGAGGAGAGGAGAAAATGCCCTCAGAGCGTCTCAGAGTTCTGGAACCATCGTGACGAACTATCACAGATCAACGGAATAATTTTCAAAGGAGAGAAAATCATCATTCCTACCAGTCTAAGAGAAGAGATTTTGACAAAGATCCATGCTGGACACATGGGCATGGAAAAGTGCAAACAGAGGGCACGGGACATTTTGTTTTGGCCCGGAATGTGCAAACAAATAGAGGATATGGTTGGTAAATGCCCCACCTGTCTTGAACGACGCCCCTCAAACACCAAAGAGCCAATGTTACCTCACCGTATCCCAGACCGACCCTGGCAGGTCGTGGCAACCGATCTGTTCACGTGGAACAACGAGGACTACATTATAACAGTGGACTACTACAGCAGATACTTCGAACTCGACAAGCTTCACAGCACCACATCTGCAGCTGTGATACACAAGCTGAAAGCAGCCTTTGCCAGGCATGGCATTGTAGAGACTTTAATATCTGACAATGGGCCCTGTTACAAATCAAATGAGTTTGAATCCTTCACAAAAGCATGGGAGTTCACACACGTCACCACAACCCCAAATTACCCTCAAAGTAATGGCCTTGCTGAAAAATCTGTGCAGATCGCTAAATCACTCATGGACAAAGCAAAAGCAGACAAGAGAGACCCCTACCTCAGTCTCCTTGAATACCGCAACACTCCAGTTGACAACTTCAAATCACCAGCCCAGCTGTTGATGAGCCGCAGACTTCGCTCAATCCTTCCCAGCACCAACCAGCAGCTGCAACCTGAGGTCGTCAGCTGCAAGGAAGTGCATGCAAAACGTGCACAGAGACAACAACAGCAAAAGCGATACTACGACAGGTCAGCCAGACCACTGCCACCACTGAACGACGGAGAGTCAGTTAGAATCCAGGAGCATGGCTACTGGAAGCCAGCAGTCGTCATCCAACCAGCTGACACTGAACGTTCATATCTCGTTCGCACCGCAGAAGGAGCGGTGTACCGCCGCAATCGTCGTCACCTACTGAACACAAAAGAACAACACACTGACGAGATGAACTGTTCCCCTGAAAGAGAACAGGGGTGGACTAAACACAGACACAACACAACATACACCATACTTACCTGCAACACCACAAGAACTGTTGACTGACACAGAAGCATGCCCAGCTTCATATCACACAAGGTCAGGAAGAGAGGTCAAGCCTAGAGCTGTCCTAGACCTGTGAAATGTCAAAGGGTGTAGGCGGATCGCTGCCCTGAAAGAGTTCCAGACTGTAAACTTGTTATTGAAAGTTAACTTGAAATGCTTTGGTATGGTATTTGTTTGATATGTTGAGATGTCATTGCTACAGTGAAAAGCCGAGTTGCTGAGAAATATTTGTTCTAAAAGTAACAGTATGCTGAATCATTGTTTGTCTGTTATGTTGATGCAGTTGGTGCAGTTTAAATGGTTACTTACCTCGAGTTCAAACTACAGAGCATATATTCAAAAGAAACGCTTTATTGTTCTACATATTTTTTTTTTTTTTAAAGAAGGGGGATGTAATATTCATATGTGTCAGCATACTGAATTGTAATTGGATGCATTATACTGTCATATCATACTGTGCTATGATTGGTTAAGACCACCCAGGTGGTGAGGTCATTCTGAAGATGATCATGGCCAGAGACACATGGACATGCAAGTTATAGCTAGTTAATAAAGAGCTACGTTTATAAATATCCTGTCGTCCTGCATTTTATTATTTTGTACAAAGCGTACAAAACAAGACAGTCTGCTTGAAACATGTAGGTATTATGGACACGGTCAGGGAGAGGTTGAAAATGTCAGTGAAGACACCTGCCAGTTGGTCTCTGTTTGTAAGTCATGGATATAATATGCCTCTCTCTGTTTGTAAGTCATGGATATAATATGTCTCTCTCTGTTTGTAAGTCATGGATATAATATATTTTTCTCTGTTTGTAAGTCATGGATATAATATTTCTCTCTCTGTTTGTAAGTCATGGATATAATATGTCGCTCTCTGTTTGTAAGTAATGGATATAATATGTCTCTCTCTGTTTGTAAGTCATGGATATAATATGTCTCTCTCTGTTTGTAAGTCATGGATATAATATGTCTCTCTCTGTGTGTAAGTCATGGATATAATATGTCTCTCTCTGTTTGTAAGTCATGGATATAATATGTCTCTCTCTGTTTGTAAGTCATGGATATAATATGTCTCTCTCTGTTTGTAAGTCATGGATATAATATGTCTCTCTCTGTAACAACAATTATTCTCTATCACCTCCTGTCTTATATTGGCTGTACAACTTCTAAGCCCTTGAACCTCAAGTTGGCACACAACATAACCGACCACATTAAAGCTTCTGGCTACAGGGGATTTCTCGTCAGCAGTTCTGATGTTGCTCTTTCAGCTTTCAATTTTCTCTTAGACTTTCCAACATAATAATAGCCACATGGGCACATCAGGAAATATACCACACATTTTGTTTTACAGGAAATTCTACCCAGGACATACATTTTATTTCCAGTATGAAGGTAAAGAAAGTAATCCCCCTTGGTCATCACATTACAGTTCTCACAATGATTTGAGGGGAGGGTGGATAGGAAATGCTGAGGGGGAACATATTCATCTGCTCTTACTAGGCTGTCCTTTATGTTTCTAGCATGTTTAAAAGAGAATCGAGAGATATTCTGAAAAGCCCAGCCCACAGAGGGATCCCAGTCCTAAATAGAAGTCAGAGATCAAACTCCTGGTTCTCCCCTGTTCCTTCCACACGCCCTCCCATTGTACTGTATGTATGAACACATTTTGAACAATGGCTGCCTAAAATGCTGTGGTTCTACTAACACAATAGGAAAGGTTGTGGTAGACGTGGGCCATCACAGGTGACTTCACAGCTTTTACTCTGAGCATTCATATCAATGACTCACCCTCAGATGGACCATAAATGCAAGAGTTCTACAAGACTATTTACATAATCAACTGGGCATTTCAACAGTCTGTCCCTCAATATAGTCCTGGGCATATATTGCTTATCTTACTATTGTTATAACTGCTAACTTTTTAGCATTTGTGGCACAAATCCACTGCAAGTCAATGGTACATATACAGTCACAGTGAAAGTCTACACACCCCTTTACATTTTGCAAGCTTAAATCTTAATAGAGATTCAATATAGTTTTTATCCTACCGACCTATAAAAACTATTCCACATTTTCAAAGTGTAAGAAAATTGTAGAACAACTTTCCTTCTAAAGATATCCAGTAGTTTTGATTACATATATTTTCACACCCCATGAAACAGTTCTACAGCAACTGTACATGTGTGTTGTGGCCTGTAAGTAGCGGTTTAAGACATGGTTTGAACCCTAATCAACCCATCCAATGTGAGTACATGTTGAAGTACAGTAGATTAATAAAGCTACAGTACTGCAGCTGGCGACAAAGCTAAGTATATTGAAAAAGCGTGTTAGTGCATAAGTCAAATGTATCTTTGTGATGCTCATTTCAGGTCTTTTTTCCAGCTTTAGACAAACACTAAATATTTCACTTAAAACATAGTTTTGTTGTATTTAACGATAGAGAAGAGAAGAGTTTGACCAACACAGATTCATGTCCAATCATTGAGGACGTGTCTACATTGTTAGAGTGGTCACATGCCAATCTGTTCCATATAATAGACAGTCTTTGGAACATTGGAAAGCTGCATGTCTCCTTGGTTGTTGCTAAGCATGCATTCTTCTTCTATGGTGTTTATTGGTGGTGTTCAGACCAACGTTAAAGGTACATCACTGCCTCCTTCTGGGCTGGAGTGTGATAGAGACATGTGGTTCTGTCCTGGTGAGATCACAGGGTCAGAGAACTCCTGACTGTGGTCATACCAAAACACTCCAGTCACTCAGCCCATAAGAGCCATTCATACTGTCAGATCTAATATGGAAGAACTGAATACAACCATAAGAATTTTTCATACTGTCAGATCTAATATGGAAGAACTGAATACAACCACAAGAACCATTCATACTGTCAGATCTAATATGGAAGAACTGAATACAAAAGAGAAGGAGAGGTTGACCAGTACAAATTCATGTACAAACATTATGTTTCATTGGCAGATCAATGCAGTTTTCCAAACATATTCATCATCAGTTTTTTTAATAAGATTTTCACTGAACAAAAATATAAACATTCAACAATTTTACTGGGGTACAGTTCATATAAGGAAATCAGTCAATTGAAATACATTAATTAGGCCCTAATCTATGGATTTCACATGACTGGGGCCCACCCATCAGCCAATAAGAATGATTTTCCCCCACTAAAGGGCTTTATTACAGATATAAATACTCCTCAGTTTCATCAGCTGTCCGGGTGGCTGGTCTCAGATGATCCTGCAGGTGAAGAAGCCAGATGTGGAGGTCCTGGGCATGCACGGTGACACATGGTCTGCGGCTGTGAAGCCAGTTGGACGTTCTGCCAAATTCTCGGTAGAGAAATGTACATTCAATTCTCTGGCAACAGCTCTTGTGAACATTCCTGCAGTCAGCATGCCAATTGTGCACTCCCTCAAAATGTAGACATCTGTGGCATTGTGTTGTGTGACAAAACTGCACATTTCAGAGTGGCCTTTTATTGTACCCAGCACAAGGTGCACCTGTGTAATGATCATGCAGTTTAATCAGCTTCTTGATATGCCACAACTCGCAGGTGGATTGATTATCTTGGCAAAGGAGAAATGCTCACTAACAGAAATGGAAACAAATTTGTACACCAAATTTGAGAGAAATAAGCTTTTTGTGCGTATGGAAAATATCCGGGATCTTTCATTTCAGCTCATGAAACATGGGACCAACACTTTACATGTCAAGTTTAAATATATTTTCAGTATAGTTTTAGAAGACAATTAACTAAACACGTAGTCATTTCATTTCGTCACATGTTTGGTAAACAACAGGTGTAGACTAACAGTGAAATGTTGACCAACAATGGAGAACACAATACAACAATTATAATAATAGGAAAAAAGATTGTAGCACAAGGAATGAATACACGATGAGCAATGATAGCTTGGCTATATACATGGGGTGCCAATACCTAGTCAATGGTAGCTTGGATATATACATGGGGTGCCAATACTAGTCAATGGTAGCTTGGCTATATACAGTGGGGGGAAAAAGTATTTAGTCAGCCACCAATTGTGCAAGTTCTCCCACTTAAAAAGATGAGAGAGGCCTATAATTTTCATCATAGGTACACGTCAACTATGATAGACAAAATGAGATTTTTTTTCTCCAGAAAATCACATTGTAGGATTTGTAATGAATTTATTAGCAAATTATGGTAGAAAATAAGTATTTGGTCAATAACAAAAGTTTCTCAATACTTTGTTATATACCCTTTGTTGGCAATGACACAGGTCAAATGTTTTCTGTAAGTCTTCACAAGGTTTTCACACACTGTTGCTGGTATTTTGGCCCATTCCTCCATGCAGATCTCCTCTAGAGCAGTGATGTTTTGGGGCTGTCGCTGGGCAACACGAACTTTCAACTCCCGCCAAAGATGTTCTATGGGGTTGAGATCTGGAGACTGGCTAGGCCACTCCAGGCCCTTGAAATGCTTCTTACGAAGCTACTCCTTCGTTGCCCGGGCGGTGTGTTTGGGATCATTGTCATGCTGAAAGACCCAGCCACGTTTCATCTTCAATGCCCTTGCTGATGGAAGGAAGTTTTCAGTCAAAATCTCACGATACATGGCCCCATTCATTCTTTCCTTTACACGGATCAGTCGTCCTGGTCCCTTTGCAGAAAAACAGCCCCAAAGCATGATGTTTCCACCCCCATGCTTCACAGTAGGTATGGTGTTCTTTGGATGCAACTCAGCATTCTTTGTCCTCCAAACACGACGAGTGGAGTTTTTACCAAAAAGTTATATTTTGGGTTCATCTGACCATATGACATTCTCCCAATCCTCTTCTGGATCATCAAAATGCACTCTAGCAAACTTCAGACGGGCCTGGACATGTACTGGCTTAAGCAGGGGGACACGTCTGGCACTGCAGGATTTCAGTCCCTGGCGGCGTAGTGTGTTACTGGTGTCCTTTGACAGCTCTTTGGTCTTGGCCATAGTGGAGTTTGGAGTGTGACTGTTTGAGGTTGTGGAGCCTCTTAAAGAAGAAGTTACAGGTCTGTGAGAGCCAGAAATCTTGCTTGTTTGTAGGTGACCAAATACTTATTTTCCACCATAATTTGCAAATAAATTCATAAAAAATCCTACAATGTGATTTTCTGGAAATGTTTTTCTCAATTTGTCTGTCATAGTTGACGTGTACCTATGATGAAAATTACAGGCCTCTCATCTTTTTAAGTGGGAGAACTTGCACAATTGGTGGCTGACTAAATACTTTTTTCCCCCACTGTACATGGGGTGCCAAATACCTAGTCAATGGTAGCTTGGCTATATACATGGGGTGCCAATACCTAGTCAATGATAGCTTGGCTATATACATGGGGTGCCAATACCTAGTCAATGATAGATTGGCTATATACATGGGGTGCCAATACCTAGTCAATGGTAGCTTGGCAATATACATGGGGTGCCAATACCTAGTCAATGGTAGCTTGGCTATATGCAGTGCAATCTGAAAGTATTCAGATCCCTAGACTTTTTCCACATTTTATTATGTTACAGTCATATTCTAAAGTTCGTTAAATATTTTTTCCCCCTCATTAATCTACACACAATACCCCATAATGTCAAAGCAAAAGACAGGTTTTTAGACATTTTTCCTAATTTATTAATAAAAAACTGAAATATCTAAGTATTCAGACCCTTTACTCAGTACTTTCTTGAAGCACCGTTGGCAGCGATTACACCATTGAGTCTTCTTGGGTATGATGCTACAAGCTTAGCACACCTGTATTTGGGGAGTTTCATTCATTCTTCTCTGCAGATCCTCTCAAACTCTATCAGGTTGGATGGGGAGCGTTGCTGCACAGCTATTTTCTGGTCTCTCCGGAGATCTTCAATCGGGTTCAAGTCTGGGCTCTGGCTGGGCCAGGTGAACCTTCGCCCCAGTCTGAAGTCCTAAGCGCTCTGGAGCAGGTTTTCATCAAGGATCTCTCTGTACTTTGCTCCGTTCATTATTCCCTCGATCCTGACTAGTCTCCCAGTCCCTGCCTCTGAAAAACATCCGCACAGCATGATACTGCCACGACCATGCTTCACTGTAGGCATGGTGCCAGAATTCCTCCAGACGTGACGCTTGGCATTCAGGCAAAATAGTTCAATCTTGGTAACATCAGACCAGGGGCGGCAGGTAGCTTAGTGGGTAAGAGCGTTGTGCCAGTAACCGAAAGGTCGCTGGTTCTAATCCCCGAGCCAACTAGGTGAAAAATCTGTCGATGTGCCCTTGAGGAAGGCACTTAACCCTAATTGCTCCTGTAAGTCGCTCTGGATAAGAGCGTCTGCTAAAATGACCAAAAATATAAAAAAATATATACCAGAGAGTCTTGTTTCTCATGGTCAGAGTCATTTAGGTGCCTCTTGGCAAACTCCAAGCGGGCTGAACTCTGGAGCTCTGTCAAAGTGATCATCAGGTTCTTGGTCACCTCCCTGACTAAGGCCCTTCTCCTCCGATTGCGCAGTTGGCCGGGCGAACAGCTCTAGGAAGAATCTTGGTGATTCCAAACTTCTTCAATTTAAGAATGGAAGAGGCCACGGTGTTCTTGGGGACCTTCAATGCTGCAGACATTTTTGGTACCCTTCCCCAGATCTGTGCCTCGACACAATCCTGTCTCTGAGCTCTCTACGGACAATTCCTTCGACCTCATGGCTTGGTTTTTGCTCTGACATGCAATGTCAACTGTGGGATGTTATATAGACAGGTGTGTGCCTTTTCAAACCATGTCCAATCAATTGAATTTATCTCAGGTGGACTCCAATCAAGTTTTAGAAACATCTCAAGGAAGATCAATGGAAACAGGATGCACCTGAGCTAAATTTCGAGATTCATAGCAAAGGGTCTGGAATACTAATGTAAATAAGGTTTTGCAAAAATGTCTAAACCTGTTTCCACTTTGTCATTATGGGGTATTGTGTGTAGATTGATGAGGGATACAAAATAAAAATAAAATCATTTTTACAATAAGGCTGTAACTTATTTTTTTGTTGAAAAAGTCAAGGGGTCTGAATACTTTCAGAATGCACTGTATAGACGAACTATTTCACTTTAAACACTTTGTTATATTTATGCACAAGAGAAGAAGAGGTTGCCCAGCACAAATTCATGTACAAACATGATTTTTCATTACATATTTGTAATTTAGCAGATGCTCTTATCTAGAGCGACTTATAGGACCAATTGGGGTTAATTGCCTTGCTCAAGGCCACAATGACACATTTTTGACCTAGTTGACTCAGGATTCAAACCAGCGACCTTTCAGTTACTGGCCCAACACTCTTAACCGCTAGGCTACCTGTTAAATACATAACACAATACGTGACATAAGTAGAATACAGAACACTGAAAACATTACAGGACATTTTTCATGATGGAAATTGAAATATTAAAATGTTATTGGGGGAAAAAAAGAGTTTTTGGGAAAACCATTTAAGAGCTGGAGTTATTATGCAGTCTGATAGCAGTGGGTAGAGTGGCGTTTCACAGGCGGTTTGTACGGGCAGTTATACAGGACAGTTTGTGGCTGTTTCTCAGGAGCCTGGTGGTGCAGTTACCTCTTTTTGGAGGGAGCAGGTCATTCAGTGGATGGTCAAGAGTGTGCATGTCCTTCACCAGGTGCACTGCAGCCTGTTCTCGCCTGCTCTGCAGTGACGGGAGCTGTGGTTGGACTGCTCCACCTCTGGAGATGATCCTCAAGGCCCTCCTCTGCACCCTGTCTAGTTAGGCCTGCTGCTTTTTACTGCATCCAACTAACAGCACTCCACCGTATTCCAGAACAGTCAAAAAGGCGTTTCGAGGCCTTTCTCACTAGCTGCTCCACATGTCACCACTGAGGTTAGAGTCTAGATTAAAATCAAGATACTTGGTTGTTGTTACCACTGGTACTTCCTGTCTTCCTAGGATTAGTGGTGCAGGTTGTGGATGGTCCTCTGACCAAGGGCTAAATGTGCCAGTTGCCATCACCCTCTGCCCTCTTTCGGTGGTGTAGCGTTGGAGTCAGGCTAGTAACCTTGGACACAGTTCAATGTCAGATAGATGTTGCAGGAACTTTGCGTGATCTACTCGATAAAAGGCTTTGGACACATCAGCAAGTAAATCACTCACCATTGTTGGTATTATGGAGTCTGTAGCTGTCAGCCAGGAGTATGTGGCTTTCACAAGGGCGGTAGTAGTGCTGGACATTGGGAGGTAGTCATACTAATTCGTGCACTCAGATAACACCTCCTACAGGCAGGGGACAGTTTTAACAATGTGTTTGATGACAGGTGCTAGATCTTCTGCATGCTCTTTAGTAGCCAGGCTGGAATTCCATCAGGCCCACATGCTTTACTTGCTCTGAGTCTGTTCAGAGCTTGCTTTAACTGGCCAATGCTGCACAGCTCAACCTGCTTTGTAGGCATGGGCAGGGGGAAGATGACAAGAGGTGTGGTGCTTGTCCATGCCTCAGCAAAGAAGCCATTCAAAACATCAGCCACGTCGTCGTCTTCAATTCCCTCGACCTGTATTCTCCCTCCTGATGTTTTCTTTGGTCCCAGTCCATTGTTAATGAAGTCCCACCATTCCTTAGGGTTTTTCTTCTTTAGGTCCTGGATTTCAGTTTTGTAGTAGCTTGTCTTTGCTTCCTTGATAAGCATTTGCACTGTGTTTCTGTATTTTCTCCATGTCATTGTTTCTCCCCATCTGTTGAAAATATTCTGTATTTTCCTGATGGCAGCCTTTATTCGTTCAGTCATCCAGGGCTTGTCCAGTGTTGTTATTTTCTTATTTCTTATTGGCATGCATACACCAAGTGCAGTTTGAATGCAGGAGTTGAACGTCTCCACTGGGATGCTGGCCTATGTTGACTGCAATGCTTCCCACAGTTGTGTCAAGTTGACTGGCAGTGGATTTCTACTCCGAATAGCTCGTTCCATCTCCTACAACAGATGTACAATTGGAATGAGATCTGGTGCCTCGGAAGGCCACTGCAGTAACCTGAATTCACTGTCATGTTCGTGGAACCATTCCTGGACAAGCCTTGTGGAATGGGGCATAATCCTGCTGAAAAAAATATATATTGCAGATGGATACACTGCTGCCATGAAGGGATACACCTGATTGGTAATGATGTTTAGATATCCTGTGGCATTCAAACGTTGCTCCACTTTTATCAAGGGGCCCAATATGTGCCATGAAAACACACCCCACACCACCACCAACAGCCTGCAATGCTGACACACGGCATGGATGCATGTACTCGTGGTTTCCTCAATACCCTAGTCCTCTCAATATCTTTACAGTAGAAGCTATCTAAGCACTGCAAAACTGACAAGGTGCACACTGATCAGTAAAGAGATGCTAACATTCTACAACGTTCCCATTCCTCTGCAGTTCTCTCACAGTGAGAAACAATAGGATTACAATAGTGTTTTACGCTTCCTTCATTTGATCGAATCCACTACCACTTCTTATGTATACGTTGGTGTCTTTTTAAATTGCCCAATATGTAGAATCTCATTTCACAGTCAGAGCAGGAGTAAGGCTTCTCTCCTGTGTGTATACGTTCATGTATTTTTAAGTTGCCCAGTTGAGAGAAACTTGCCCCACAGTCAGAGCAGGAGTAAGGCTTCTCTCCTGTGTGTATACGTTCATGTTGTTTTAAGGTGCCCAGGTGAGAGAAACTCTTCCCACAATCAGAGCAGAAGTAAGGCTTCTCTCCTGTATGTATACGTTCATGTATTTTAAAGAGGTCCATTCGAGAGAAACTCTTCCCACAGTCAAAGCAGGAGTAAGGCTTCTCTCCTGTGTGTGTTCTCTGATGAAGTTTTAGCTCATTTGATGTTGTGAAGCATTTTACACAGTCAGAGCAGGAGTAAGGCTTCTCTCCTGTGTGTATACGTTCATGTTGTGTTAAGGTGCCCAGTTGAGAGAAACTATTCCCACAATCAGAGCAGGAGTAAGGCTTCTCTCCTGTATGTATACGTTCATGTATTTTTAAGAGGCCCATTTGAGAGAAACTCTTCCCACAGTCAGAGCAGGAGTAAGGCTTCTCTCCTGTGTGTGTTCTCTGATGACGTTTTAGCTTATCTGATGTTGTGAAGCATTTTACACAGTCAGAGCAGGAGTAAGGCTTCTCTCCTGTGTGTATACGTTCATGTATTTTTAAGTTGCCCAGTTGAGAGAAACTCTTCCCACAATCAGAGCAGGAGTAAGGCTTTTCTCCTGTGTGTATACGTTCATGTGTTTTTAAGTGGCCCAGTTGAGAGAAACTTGCCCCACAGTCAGAGCAGGAGTAAGGCTTCTCTCCTGTGTGTATACGTTCATGTATTTTTAAGTTGCCCAGTTGAGAGAAACTTGCCCCACAGTCAGAGCAGGAGTAAGGCTTCTCTCCTGTGTGTATACGTTCATGTTGTTTTAAGGTGCCCAGGTGAGAGAAACTCTTCCCACAATCAGAGCAGAAGTAAGGCTTCTCTCCTGTATGTATACGTTCATGTATTTTAAAGAGGTCCATTCGAGAGAAACTCTTCCCACAGTCAAAGCAGGAGTAAGGCTTCTCTCCTGTGTGTGTTCTCTGATGAAGTTTTAGCTCATTTGATGTTGTGAAGCATTTTACACAGTCAGAGCAGGAGTAAGGCTTCTCTCCTGTGTGTATACGTTCATGTTGTGTTAAGGTGCCCAGTTGAGAGAAACTATTCCCACAATCAGAGCAGGAGTAAGGCTTCTCTCCTGTATGTATACGTTCATGTATTTTTAAGAGGCCCATTTGAGAGAAACTCTTCCCACAGTCAGAGCAGGAGTAAGGCTTCTCTCCTGTGTGTGTTCTCTGATGACGTTTTAGCTTATCTGATGTTGTGAAGCATTTTACACAGTCAGAGCAGGAGTAAGGCTTCTCTCCTGTGTGTATACGTTCATGTATTTTTAAGTTGCCCAGTTGAGAGAAACTCTTCCCACAATCAGAGCAGGAGTAAGGCTTTTCTCCTGTGTGTATACGTTCATGTGTTTTTAAGTGGCCCAGTTGAGAGAAACTTGCCCCACAGTCAGAGCAGGAGTAAGGCTTCTCTCCTGTGTGTGTTCTCTGGTGAAGTTTTAGCTCAGTTGATGTTGTAAAGCATTTTACACAGTCAGAGCAGGAGTAAGGCTTCTCTCCTGTGTGTGTTCTCTGATGAAGTCTTAGCTCAGTTGATGTTGTGAAGCATTTTACACAGTCAGAGCAGGAGTAAGAATTCTCTCCTGTATGTATACGTTCATGTGATTTTAAGTGGCCCAGTTGAGAGAAACTTGCCCCACAGTCAGAGCAGGAGTAAGGCTTCTCTCCTATGTGCACTCTCTGATGAACTGTCAGAGCCTTTGATATCATGAAATTCTTCCCACAGTCAGTACAGGAATACAGATTCTCTCCTGTGTGTATTTGTAGGTGTATTTTTAACTTTGATAGAACTGAGAAACTCTCCTCACAATGTGGGCAGTGGTGAGACCTCTTAGCTCTGTGATCTTCCTGCTGTTGCTCTCTGGATGTAGAGAATGTCGCAATGTCACCTGTGAGAACAACATCAGAAGAATAAGTCAGTTGGAGTGATATACATGTCAATCAAATGTACTGTGGGGAAAAAAAGTATTTAGTCAGCCACCAATTGTGCATGTTCTCCCACTTAAAAAGATGAGAGAGGCCTGTAATTTTCATCATAGGTACACGTCAACTATGACAGACAAAATGAGGGGAAAAAAATCCAGAAAATCACATTGTAGGATTTTTTATGAATTTATTAGCAAATTATGGTGGAAAATAAGTATTTGGTCAATAACAAAAGTTTCTCAATACTTTGTTATATACCCTTTGTTGGCAATGACACAGGTCAAACGTTTTCTGTAAGTCTTCACAAGGTTTTCACTCACTGTTGCTGGTATTTTGGCCCATTCCTCCATGCAGATCTCCTCTAGAGCAGTGATGTTTTTTGGGCTGTCGCTGGGCAACACAGACTTTCAACTCCCTCCAAAGATTTTCTATGGGGTGGAGATCTGGAGACTGGCTAGGCCACTCCAGGACCTTGAAATGATTCTTACGAAGCCACTCCTTCGTTGCCCGGGCGGTGTGTTTGGCATCATTGTCATGCTGAAAGACCCAGCCACGTTTCATCTTCAATGCCCTTGCTGATGGAAGGAGGTTTTCACTCAAAATCTCACGATACATGGCCCCATTCATTCTTTCCTTTACATGGATCAGTCGTCCTGGTCCCTTTGCAGAAAAACAGCGCCAAAGCATGATGTTTCCACCCCCATGCTTCACAGTAGGTATGGTGTTCTTTGGATGCAACTCAGCATTCTTTGTCCTCCAAACACGACGAGTTGAGTTTTTACCAAAAAGTTATATTTTGGTTTCATCTGACCATATGACATTCTCCCAATCCTCTTCTAGATCATCCAAATGCACTCTAGCAAACTTCAGACGGGCCTGGACATGTACTGGCTTAAGCAGGGGGACACGTCTGGCACTGCAGGATTTGAGTCCCTGGTGGCGTAGTGTGTTACGGATGGTAGGCTTTGTGACTTTGGTCCTAGCTCTCTGCAGGTCATTCACTAGGTCCCCCCGTGTGGTTCTGGGATTTTTGCTCACCGTTCTTGTGATCATTTTGACCCCACGGGGTGAGATCTTGCGTGGAGCCCCAGATCGAGGGAGATTATCAGTGGTCTTGTATGTCTTCCATTTCCTAATAATTGCTCCCACAGTTGATTTCTTCAAACCAAGCTGCTTACCTATTGCAGATTAAGTCTTCCCAGCCTGGTGCAGGTCTACAATTTTGTTTCTGGTGTCCTTTGACAGCTCTTTGGTCTTGGCCATAGTGGAGTTTGGAGTGTGACTGTTTGAGGTTGTGGACAGGTGTCTTTTATACTGATAACAAGTTAAAACAGGTGCCATTAATACAGGTAACGAGTGGAGGACAGAGGAGCCTCTTAAAGAAGAAGTTACAGGTCTGTGAGAGCCAGAAATCTTGATTGTTTGTAGGTGACCAAATATTTATTTTCCACCATAATTTGCAAATAAATTCATTAAAAATCCTACAATGTGATTTTCTGGATTTTTTTCCCTCAATTTGTCTGTCATAGTTGACGTGTACCTATGATGAAAATTACAGGCCTCTCTCGTCTTTTTAAGTGGGAGAACTTGCACAATTGGTGGCTGACTAAATACTTTCCCCCCCACTGTATGTAGTTAGATTGTAGTTAGGTATTGTAGGTAGTTATCGTGGGTTGTTGTATGTAATTATTGTAGGTAAGTATTGTATTCGGCTGAGCCCGGTGAAGCACGAAGCTAGCTAGCTACCCACTACCTGGACTAGCTAGCGGGTAGCTACTAGTAACTATTAGCAACTGTGGATAGTTGTTTCACGCTTAAGAGTGCCTGTAATTACGCCAGCTAGCTGCCTACAATAATTACATACAATAATGCCTACCATTCAGCTGTTTTTCTAACCTCATTGTCTGATGCGTTAACGTTAGGTAGTAAGTAGCTACTGTGCTCGAAATGTAGTTAGCTTGTTGCTACCTGGATAGCTACTAAAGAATAGCTGGAACGACCTAGCGAACAGACGCAAACTGGCTCTGAGTCGATTCAGTGGCTAGCTTTGCACTTGGCTAGCTAACAGTAGCTGCTAGGGGTAAGTTATAACCTACATTTGTGTTTTGTTTTTACATACTGGTAGCCAGAGTCGTTCAAGGGAATTCTGGACATGGGTGACTAGTTAACGTTAGCTTGGCTCTCTCTGTGTGTTCGTGCCGTGGGTGGAGGTTTTTTTTCGTTGACAGAAAGCAATGGCTAGCTAGTATGCTAACTATTCTAGCTAACTAACTGGCTGAATAAGTTGAGGATGGACTCGCTCAAGCTGTCGGGACTAACCCACACCGTTAGACACGGACACGAATGATCTGCACTAGTGGTTTGTTGTGGCCGAGTATTGGTGCTAAACCGTGTTGTTGGAGGCTGGCATGCTAGTTGGCTTTGGCGTCATAAGACTAGGTGCCCTGGACGGTTTTCACTGAAGAATACTGTACCAAGTTAGCTAGCTGAATAAACTAAGTTAGTCTATTCCTAGAAAACATTGAACTGCTGTAGTTTACAACAACTATAGTTTCTGAGGTGGAAGTTGGGAGAGTTATATTTGGGTGTTTCAGTGAAACGTAAGTGAGGGAGGCCCCGCTCTCTCGCTTTCCCAGATGTTTAGTTCATTTCATTCCGATCTCCTTTGCATTATTGTAGCCATTTTCTGTAGCGTGTCAACTATGCCTCTGTCTATCCCTGTTCTCTCCTCTCCGCACAGGCTACACAAACGCCTTACACCGCGTGGCTGCTGCCTCTCTAACCTGGTGGTCCCTGCACGCACGACCCCCGTGGAGTTCCAGGTTTCCGGCAGCCTCTGGAACTGCCGTTCTGCGGCCAACAAGGCAGAGTTCATCTCAGCCTATGCTACCCTCCAGTCCCTCGACTTCTTGGCGCTGACGGAAACATGGATTACCACTGAAAACATTGCTACTCCTACTGCTCTCTCCTCGTCTGACCATGTGTTCTCGCATACCCCGAGAGCATCTGGTCAGCGGGGTGGTGGCACAGGAATCCTCATCTCTCCCAAGTGGACATTCTCTATTTTTCCCCTGACCCATCTGTCTATCTCCTCATTTGAATTCCATGCTGTCACAGTCACTAGCCCATTCAAGCTTAACATCCTTGTCATTTATCGCCCTCCAGGTTCCCTTGGAGAGTTCATCAATGAGCTTGACGCCTTGATAAGTTCCTTTCCTGCGGATGGCTCACCCCTCACAGTTCTGGGTGACTTTAACCTCCCTACATCTACCTTTGACTCATTTCTCTCTGCCTCCTTCTTTCCACTCCTCTCCTCTTTTGACCTCACCCTATCACCGTCCCCCCCTACTCACAAGGCAGGCAATACGCTTGACCTAATCTTTACTAGATGCTGTTCTTCTACTAATCTCACTGCAACTCCCCTCCATGTCTCCGACCACTACTTTGTATCCTTTTCTCTCTCGCTCTCCTCCAACACTACTCACTCTGCCCCTACTCAGATGGTAATGCGCCGCCACAACCTTCGCTCTCTCTCTCCCGCTACTCTCTCCTCTTCCATCCTATCATCTCTTCCCTCTGCTCAATCCTTCTCCCTCCAATCTCCTGATTCTGCCTCCTCAACCCTCCTCTCCTCCCTTTCTGCATCCTTTGACTCTCTATGTCCCCTATCCTCCCGGCCGGCTCGGTCCTCCCCTCCTGCTCCGTGGCTTGACGACTCATTGTGAGCTCACAGAACAGGGCTCCGGGCAGCCGAGCAGAAATGGAGGAAAACTAGACTCCCTGCGGACCTGGCATCTTTTCACTCCCTCCTCTCTACATTTTCTTCCTCTGTTTCTGCTGCTAAAGCCACTTTCTACCACTCTAAATTCCAAGCATCTGCCTCTAACCCTAGGAAGCTCTTTGCCACCTTCTCCTCCCTGCTGAATCCCCCCCTTCACTCTGTGGATGACTTCGTCAACCATTTTGAAAAGAAGGTTGACGACATCCGATCCTCGTTTGTTAAGTCAAATGACACTGCTGGTCCTGCTCACACTGCCCTACCCTATGCTTTGACTTCTTTCTCCCCTCTCTCTCCAGATGAAATCTTGCGACGGCCGGCCTCCCAACAACCTGCTCGCTTGACCCTATCCCCTCCTCTCTTCTCCAGACCATCTCCAGTGAACTTCTCCCTTACCTCACCTCGCTCATCAACTCATCCTTGACCGCTGGCTATGTCCCTTCCGTCTTCAAGAGAGCGAGAGTTGCACCCCTTCTCAGAAAACCTACACTCGATCCCTCCGATGTCAACAACTACAGACCAGTATCCCTTCTTTCTTTTCTCTCCAAAACTCTTGAGCGTGCCGTCTCTAGCCAACTCTCTTGCTATCTCTCTCAGAATTACCTTCTTGATCCAAACCAGTCAGGTTTCAAGATTGGTCATTCAACTGAGACTGCTCTTCTCTGTGTCACGGAGGCTCTCCGCACTGCTAAAGCTAACTCTCTCTCCTCTGCTCTTGTCCTTCTAGACCTGTCTGCTGCCTTTGATACTGTGAACCATCAGATCCTCCTCTCCACCCTCTCCGAGTTGGGCATCTCCGGCGCGGCTCACTCTTGGATTGCGTCCTACCTGACCGGTTGCTCCAGCAAGTGGCGTGGCGAGAATCTGTCTCTGCACCACGTGCTCTCACCACTTGTGTCCCCCAGGGCTCAGTTCTAGGCCCTCTCCTATTCTCGCTATACACCATGTCACTTGGCTCTGTCATATCCTCACATGGCCTCTCCTATCATTGCTACGCAGACGACACACAACTAATCTTCTCCTTTCCCCCTTCTGATAACCAGGTGGCGAATCGCATCTCTGCATGTCTGGCAGACATATCAGTGTGGATGACGGATCACCACCTCAAGCTGAACCTCGGCAAGACGGAGCTGCTCTTCCTCCCGGGGAAGGACTGCCCGTTCCATGATCTCGCCATCACAGTTGACAACTCCGTTGTGTCCTCCTCCCAGAGTGCAAAGAGCCTTGGCGTGACCCTGGACAACACCCTGTCGTTCTCCGCTAACATCAAGGCGGTAACCCGATCCTGTAGGTTCATGCTCTACAACATTCGGAGAGTACGACCCTGCCTTACAGAGGAAGCGGCACAGGTCCTAATCCAGGCACTTGTCATCTCCCGTCTGGATTACTGCAACTCACTGTTGGCTGGGCTCCCTGCCTGTGCCATTAAACCCCTACAACTCATCCAGAATGCTGCAGCCCGTCTGGTGTTCAACCTTCCCAAGTTCTCTCACGTCACCCCGCTCCTCCGCACACTCCAATGGCTTCCAGTTGAAGCTCGCATCTGCTACAAGACCATGGTGCTTGCCTACGGAGCTGTGAGGGGAATGGCACCTCCGTACCTTCAGGCTCTGATCAGTCCCTACACCCAAACAAGGGCATTGCGTTCATCCACCTCTGGCCTCCACAGTTCCCGCTCAGCCCAGTCAAAACTGTTCGCTGCTCTGGCACCCCAATGGTGGAACAAGCTCCCTCACGACGCCAGGACAGCGGAGTCACTCACCACCTTCCGGAGACACTTGAAACCCCACCTCTTTAAGGAATACCTGGGATAGGATAAAGTAATCATCTGCCCCCCCTTACCCCACCCCAAAGAAAGAAAAACATATTGTAAAGTGGTTATCCCACTGGCTATAAGGTGAATGCACCAATTTGTAAGTCGCTCTGGATAAGAGCGTCTGCTAAATGACGTAAATGTAGTATGTTAACGCAATATGTATCCGCCATTTTGTTACTTGGTAGCTACTAGCAAAAGACCCTGTGTTGTGGATCATCTACGACTATTTTGGACGGTCCATACTGTAAAGTTAGTCTCAGGTTTCACTAACTAGCGTTACTGTTTTAGGTGGAGGTATTCTTTGCTACTTTTCAAACAAATACTACGTGATATTTCACACAACATCTTGCTAGATAGGCCTTTTGTTTTGTTTGTGAGAAGTAATGGCAGAGAGAAGGCAGGAAATACTTTGTTTTGTTTAGCGTCGCTTAGGTTAGACTGCTCTCTTTAACGGATCAGTCGTCCACCAGGCTACACTCTACGATTAGGGGGAGTTGGGAGAGGAAGTGTTGGTTGTCTCGGTTAGGGAGACAGTGGAATGGAGTTCAGTGTTTTACTGTTAGGAAATATTTATGTTTGTTTCAACAGATCTTTACATATTTTCCTCACTACAAAATATTAATGCGGTCCTTGTGGTTACTAAACAGATTTTAGATATGCCTTTATGCTATACCTTATTCCATGTTTACATCTTTGGTTAAATGACTTCAAATGCAAAACTTAAATGTACTTTGTGGAATGTCTGTGGAGTTTGTAAACTATCCAAGCTTAAACAGGTTATTACTAGGCTTAAACAATTTAATTCATCTATTGTGTTCCTACAAGAAACTCACTCGTTGAAGGATGAGCTACTTAAAGTATGCAGGAGATGGCAAGGGCCAGTAATAGCATCCTGTTTCTACTCTCATTCTCATGGTGTTATGGTTTTAATTCACAAATATGTTCAGTTTCAAGTGGATATTATTATAACTGATACAGCTGGTAGATACATTTAGATACAGGGAACTCTTTTGAATGAGCATATTAATCTGGATAATGTTTATGGTCCTAATGATGATAATCCCAAATTCTTTGAGAATGTATTTCTATTGATAGCCTCCATTCCTGGTAAGGCCCTAATGGCAGGGGACTTTAATTGCACTCTTGATCCTCATCTAGATTGCTCCTCTGGTTTAGACACTTCCCACTCGCAGAGTAGAAAGAAATTACAGCATTTCATTAAGGATTTAAATCTATGTGAACCTTGGAGGACTTAGAACCCAAGTAAAAGGGAGTATTCATGTTACTCGTCAACATTTAAATCATATTCTCATGTAGACTACTTTTTAGTTTCTTGCTCATTGCTTCCCAATGTAGCAGGAAGTGGATATGATACTATTGTTTTGAGTGACCATTCCCTTGTGTGATTATTCTATAGGGATACAAAACTAGTAAAAGTATCCTCTAGAAGGCGTTTGCATCCCAGATGGTTACAGGACCCAGACTTCTTACATTACGTTGGAGTGCATATAGATGTTTATTTGACATTGAACACTGACCAAACATCAGCGAGTACCAGATGGGAGACTTTCAAAGCACATATTTGGGGGCAAATTATACGTTTTACCAGTTTCAAATAAAATAAATCAGAAAATGAGAGACGGAGAGCAAAATGAGAGAATTGGAGAGGGAAGCTTTTTTGGATAACTCAGTCGAAGTAAACAAGGAATGATTTGGTCTTAAAGCTCAGTATGAAGAACTTCCCACCTCAAAGGCTGCAAACAGCTTAACTAGGCTGAAACAGTCCTTCTATGATCAAGGTGAAAAACCTGGTAAATTGCTGGCCTGGCACATTAAGAAGTAAAATTCAGCCTTTAATGGAATTCATAATTTACAAGGACAATTATCAATGGATCCTGTAGAAATAAACCAAAATTGGATCTGGAAAAGGAATTGGATGGTGTTGAAATATCTGATGCTATTTTCAATCTGAAGGGAGGTAAAGCAGAAGGTCCAGATGGGCTCCCAATAGATATTTAAGGACAAACTTCTAGGTCCACTTTTGGATATGTACAGTGCATTAGGAAAGTACTCAGACCCCTTGACTTTTTCCACAATTTGTTACGTTACAGCCTTATTCTGAAATGGATTAAATAAAAAAATGTATCCTCAATCTACACACAATACCTCATAATGACAAAGTGAAAACAGGTTCTTAGACATTTTTGCAAATGTATTAAAAATAAAACAGCAGAAATACCTTGTTTAGATAAGTATTCACACCCTTTGCTATGAGACTCGAAATTGAGCTCAGGTGGATCCTGTTTCCATTGATCATCCTTGAGATGTTTCTAAAACTTAATTGGAGTCCAACTGTGGTAAATTCAATTGATTGGAGATGATTTGGAAAGTCACACAGCTGTCTATATAGTTGACCAAGAACATGATGGTCACTGATAGAGCTCCAGAGTTCCTCTATGGAGATGGGAGAACCTTCCAGAAGGACAACCATCTCTGCAGCACTACACCAATCAGGCCTTTATGGTAGAGTGGCCAGACGGAAGCCACTCCTCAGCAAAAGGTACATGACAGCCCGCTTGGAGTTTGCCAAAAGGCACCTAAAGGACTCGGACCATGAGAAACAAGATTCTCTGGTCTGGTGAAACCAAGATTGAACTTCTTGGCCTGAATGACAAGCATCACGTCTGGAGGAAACCTGGCACCATCCTTATGGTGAAGCATGGTGGTGGAAGCATCATGCTGCAGAGATGTTGTTCAGCGGCAGGGACTGGGAGCCTAGTCAGGATCGAGGGAAAGATGATTGGAGCAAAGTACAGAGAGATCCTTGATGAAAACCTGCTCCAGTGCGCTCAGGACCTCAAGACCGGGGCGAAGGTTCACCTTCCAACAGGACAACGACCCTAAGCACACAGCCAAGACAACGCAGGAGTGGCTTCGGGACAAGTCTCTGAATGTCCTTGAGTGGCCCAGCCAGAGCCGGGACTTAAACCCAATCGAACATCTCTGGAGACCTGAAAATAGCTGTGCAGCAACGCACCCCATCCAACCTGACAGAGCTTGAGAGGATCTGCAGAGAGGAATGGGAGAAACTCCCCAAATACAGGTGTGCCAAGCTTGTAGCGTCATACACATTAAGACTTTGGCTGCAATCACTGCCAAAGGTGCTTAAACAAAGTACTGAGTAAAGGGTCTGAATACTTATGTAAAAAACAACAACTGATAAAAACCTGTTTTTGCTTTATCATTATGGGGTATTGTGTGTAGATTGATGAGGGAAAAAAACAATTTAATCAATTCTACAATAAGGCTGTAACGTAACAAAATGTTGAAAAAGTCAAAGGGTCTGAAGACTTTCCGAATGCACTGTATATAGACAGGTGTGTGCCTTTCCAAATCATGTCCAACAAACTTAGTTAGATAGAACCTGCTCTTACCCTGAGAAACAGATTTCCCAATCTTCTTCTCCTCTTCTTCATCTTTAATGTTGACATTCAGCTCCAGTGTTTGACTGCAGTCTTCCAGCTTCACTGATGCCATCTCTGGATCCTGCAGTAAACTGGGCTCCACTGTCACAATCAGGACCCAGTGACTGTAGGTTTGGACTCAGCCTGGAAGGAGAGAGGCAGGCTGGGTGTTGTCCTCACTGTTGATGTTACCGGCCTCAGACTTATCTGAATCGGCCAGTAGTAATAAAGAGAAACAGATACAAAAAGTTATTGTCTTCACAGTTCTGGCACGTTCTTTATTCTCTAAAAATATTTTCACTTTTTTCTTGTTCAATTATTGAATTCAGTGCTTGTCTTGGACTGAAATAGGTGCCAATACTCATTTTGGGTGCCGGTACTGTTTATATTAAGGTGCAGGAGCTCCACAATACTTTTGAGCTAATACCTAACCTATAGTAGATAAATGCATAAATGACTCAAAAACCATTTAGTACAAGGTTACAGATTGTTTTAGACAGCACTTTGTGCTAATTTCCTGAATAACCTTGCCTTCACTGTATTACTTCAATCAAAAACCAATTGTATTTCCTGTTCACACCATAGTAACATTTATTGATAAAGACAGAAACAACAGAATGTGTCTGAATATTAGTACACATGTAGAAAACTGATAATCATTACATTCAGCTTCAAAACCGTAGTGCGACCGTGAAATTGTCTCTGATGCACCCGCACTGTCCTCACTGAAGTCTGTTGACGCTGACCGAGAGGGCTCCGCCATTTTACCAGTTTGGGAATTTTACACAAAACCAATAACATGCAAAACGAACTCAATCTCAAATAAATTGATTATTTATTAAACTAACATGAGAAAATTATGTACATTCACTCAGACAAACCCAACATCTCTAGCTATGTGACTTGTAAAATAGTTTTTATCACGTTCTTTCACTCACTCGGTTTGACACAAAAATAACACATCAAACCTTTAACAAACGTGATAATACCTTAACGGATTTGTTACCTAGCATGGTATGATCTTTCGACATTATAAAATTTAAACGTGCTATTACATACCTCTAGTAATAAATAGAAACGGACACAAAGGTTATCTTCTTGACTGCACAGTTCAGACGCTTTCTTTATTGTGAAGAATGGTGCTCTTCCCGGAACTTCCTGTTCCCCCACTACTAACGGTCCGTGCATTCCGAGATCAGATTACAACATTTCATTAAATTACTAAAAAAAAGTGTAAACTGTAGCAATTTATTTCCCTTTATAGTTTATTAGCCTAAGCATGACCTTCTTCCACATAATTTCTCTAGGATTGGAACCGGTTCAGGGAAAGAACCGGAAAAAGTGTTCTATACTTTTTAGGAACAGCACAGTTATTTTAAAAGCATGTAATCCAGGTAATAACCTTATTTTCCTTTCCGGGTATTTTTCTCCAGTCCCACAAAAATCGCAACAAAGCTCACTCTAGAAACGTATTCCAGTTTCTGCCTGCCAGCTGGAATGGAAATCTTTGCCAGTGGGTGTGCGTGTGGAAACTACCTGCTCCTCCCCTCTGAAGCATAGGTTACTGTATCCTACTGACAACGTTACAAGCATGATTCAGAAATTAGGGAGATATGTTTAATTTGAGAAGAATGGATGAACTTTTTTCAATGCTAGTTAAGGATACTATAGTCACCACGTTTCACATTGGATTTATTAACGACAAAAAGGTACGACCTCTTTTTAATTATAGTGCTGCACTGCACTTTACAAACAAGGTTGTTAGCTAGCTAGCTAACATTAGCTCTGTTCCAACGTTAAACCAACTCTGTAGTTCCGATAAGCCGACAGAGAAGCAGACGGCCTGACGGATAAGCCGACAAGAGAAGCAGACGGCCTGACCGTTAAGCTGACAGAGAAGCAGACGGCCTGACCAATAAGCCGACAGAGAAGCAGAAGGCATGACAGATAAGCAGACAGAGAAGCAGACAGAGAAGCAGACGGCCTGACCGATAAGCAGACAGAGAAGCAGACAGAGAGGCAGACAGAGAAGCAGACACTCCATGTAGGAGACTTTATGTAAAACGCATAGGGCGACAGAAAGACAAGTCACACAGCATGATGTTAAAGTAGAAGCAGCCCATTCACTCAGACATAATAACCCCCTACCAATCATAAGAATACAATACAATGTTTCACACACAAGTTATATGTGCCTATATGTTACAACATCTTGCTTCTCTTGTATTGTCAACATCAATTCCAAATTGTTTGGCTGTCAGCAAATACATGGTTATCAATACTACTAATATATATGAAGGGTGGATATTTTGATCGAGGTATTTCACATGGCCTTGATCCATGTCCTGCCTGGTACTCATGGCTTGTATTGTCACGCTACTTGCAGCAAAACTGATGAGTAGTTATTATTTTGCAGATCTTCAAGTAGTGGAGATGAGGATAATGGTGGAACTGGAGATGATCCGTACAGAGTTCAGGACTGCTCTGAACCAAGTTATGGAGGCCATAGAGGATAATGGTGAAACTGGAGATGATCCGTACAGAGTTCAGGACTGCTCTGAACCAAGTTATGGAGGCCATAGAGGATAATGGTGAAACTGGAGATGATCCGTACAGAGTTCAGGACTGCTCTGAACCAAGTTATGGAGGCCATAGAGGATAATGGTGAAACTGGAGATGATCCGTACAGAGTTCAGGACTGCTCTGAACCAAGTTATGGAGGCCATAGAGGATAATGGTGGAACTGGAGATGATCCGTACAGAGTTCAGGACTGCTCTGAACCAAGTTATGGAGGCCATAGAGGATAATGGTGAAACTGGAGATGATCCGTACAGAGTTCAGGACTGCTCTGAACCAGGTTATGGAGGCCATAGAGGATAATGGTGGAACTGGAGATGATCCGTACAGAGTTCAGGACTGCTCTGAACCAAGTAATGGAGGCCATAGAGGATAATGGTGAAATTGGAGATGATCCGTTGTGGGGATCTATTTTCTCATAATTGGATCTGTATGTGATGAATAGCTTAGAAGGAATGCATTAATGATAAGCATAGAAGGTTTGTACTATACTCATATAAATTGTTTCACATAACCAGCTGTGATTCATGTGAGGAACGTTAGGGGGTAGGACAGATAAGACTTGTATTTCTTACAGATACGAACACTGCCTCTTTGTTGTCTGTGAACCGTCCTTGAACGTATGTACAGTGGAATGGTGTCTTTTGGGTGCTGACTACAGGTTGTTATGATAAAAACTTATGCCTGGCAACAGTGTGCAACAAGTGGAGCGCCAAGGGCCTGGGACCAGCCGCTGCGCCAACGGATTGGCAGAGTAAGTCCAAACCACGCTCAGTCTCTACTCTGATTGGCCAGCAGGGAGTGGGAAATATCTCTGTCAGAGTATTTGAAGAAGAACCTGTAACAATGGATTAGTTCTCTGAGTGCCCTGCGTGGTATTTCAGTGGACCCGTATATACGAACCTTCATACTTATCATACATACATTTTGCATATAATAAATTTAGCTTGGATTGAATATCTCTTGATTATGTTTGATTCTTATTCCAATACCAAACTGGAGATGATCCGTACAGAGTTCAGGACTGCTCTGAACCAAGTTATGGAGGCCATAGAGGATAATGGTGGAACTGGAGATGATCCGTACAGAGTTCAGGACTGCTCTGAACCAAGTTATGGAGGCCATAGAGGATAATGGCCTTTTTACTTCACTTTAATCCAGTCGGTCAATATAGCTAAATGATTGTGCTAGTAAAAAAGGAATGTAGTAGGGAGTCGACGTTAAACCGGCATTTTGATCATTTGTTTAAGGAAAATAATGACCAGTTTGTGTTATTTTGACTTCCAGGAGCGGGTCGAGGAAGAGACTGTGGATGAGGATGGAGCAGCAGCACCTGAATAAACATAACATAGTTATTGACTTTTAGCTTTAAGCAGTTTTACAGTTCTTGATTGGAGTGCAGTGTTCATGTTTTTACTGACTAGTTATTTTGTGAGCTTATTCCTGTGATTTTGTTTACGAATCTATTGTGAAACAGTATGTAAAAAAATTAATTATTTTCTGGCATTTTGCATATTTCGTCAGTGGACACCTACCGACAGGACACTGTGTATATGTTCAGGGTAGATTAAATGACGTGTCTTAAGGGTCCTCCCAAGTGGCACAGTGGTCTAAGACACTGCATCGCAGCTGCGTTGCTACAGATGCTGGTTCGATACCTGTCTGTGTCGCAGCCAGCCACGACCGGGAGACCCATGAGGTGATGCACAATTGTCCGGGTTAGGGGAGGGTTTGGCCAGCCGGAATGTCCTTGTCCCCATCACACTGTTACGTACGTAAGTTATGTTCCCAGTGGTTACCAGAAACTGCATTTTATGGGGCTCTCAACGTACTTTCTGACGTTTCGCAACATTATGAGGTTGACTTAAAAATACACATATTTAACGGTTTAAAATTCCCCACATTTATACGTCCTGAAAAGACTTGGGACATAAGTTTTGTCAGCGGACACCAAAGCTACGTAGAAGGAACATTTCACAATGACGTTATCATGACTTATGTAGGGACTAAAATAACTTGTCACGTCCTGGAACGTAATTTTGTTAGCTGGGAAAGCTCACTCTAGAAACGTATTCCAGTTTCTGCCTGCCAGCTGGAATGGAAATCTTTGCCAGTGGGTGTGCGTGTGGAAACTACCTGCTCCTCCCCTCTGAAGCATAGGTTACTGTATCCTACTGACAACGTTACAAGCATGATTCAGAAATTAGGGAGATATGTTTAATTTGAGAAGAATGGATTAACTTTTTCAATGATAGTTAAGGATACTATAGTCACCACGTTTCACATTGGATTTATTAACGACAAAAAGGTAAGACCTGTTTTTAATTCTAGTGCTGCACTGCACTGCACAAACAAGGTTGTTAGCTAGCTAGCTAACATCTGCTCTGTTCCAACATTAAACAAACTCTGAAGTTCAAAGACATTCAAAGTACCTCCATAGAAGCCGCTCCTCCGTAGGTATAATTCTGTGGGCCTAATTCAGATAATGCAGGTCATAACACGATGCCCAGCGCTTCAAGGCAAGCTTCCTCTATCCTCTAACGAGCTCTCCACACCCGCAAAATGTCGCACCTTACACTGTGATTGGCAGCACAGTGTGCTCTGAATGATTTTCTTATACAGATACTCTGTGGTGTACTAGTGTATTTATTCTCCCACTTGGATGTCACTTCCACAAGCTTTAAATTGAGGGGCAGGTTGTCAGGATGGGTAATGTACTGTACACATTAATTACAAGTACTCCTAAAGATACACTTCATTTTAACTAGCTAACTCCTGTGTAACAACTAATAATTACATTGTACTTGGCTAACATTACATGTACTATGCTTTGAAATAGTGTCTTATTCTTCATCTGGGATTTGTATTTATTATGGATACTCTTCCTGGGGTCCACCAAAATTGAGGCAGTTCATACAATTTTAAAAACATGACAATACATTCACAGATTTCACAACACACTGTGTGCCCTCAGGCCCTTACTCCACCACTACAACATATCTACAGTACAAAAATCCATGTGTACGTGTGTGTATAGTGCGTATGTTATCGTGTGTGTGTGCATGTGTCTGCGCCTATATTTGTGTTGCTTCACAGTCCCCGCTGTTCGATAAGGTGTTTTTTAAATCTGTTTTTTAAAATCTAATTTTACTACTTGCATCAGTTACTTGATGTGGAATAGAGTTCCATGTAGTCATGGCTCTATGTAGTACTGTGCGCCTCCCATACTCTGTTCTGGACTTGGGGACTGTGAAGAGACCTCTGGTGGCATGTCTTATGGGGTATATGCATGGGTGACCGAGCTGTGCGCCAGTAGCTCAAACAGACAGCTCGGTGCACCCAACATATCAATACCTCTCATAAACACAAGTAGTGATGAAGTCAATCTCTCCTTCACTTTGAGCCAGGAGAGATCGACATGCATATTATTAATATTAGCTCTCTGTGTACATCCAAGGGCCAGCCGTGCTGCCCTGTTCTAAGCCAATTGCAATTTTCTTAAGTCCTTTTTTGTGGCACCTGACCACACGACTGTACAGTAGTCCAGGTGTGACAAAACTAGGGCCTGTAGGACCTGCCTTGTTGATAGTGCTGTTAAGAAGGTAGAGCAGCGCTTTATTATGGACATACTTCTCCCCATCTTCGCTACTGTTGTATCAATATGCTTTGACCATGAAAGTTTAAAATCCAGGGTTACTCCAAGCAGTTTAGTCACCTCAACTTGCTCAATTTCCACATTATTTATTACAAGATTTAGTTGAGGTTTAGGGTTTAGTGAATGATGTGTCCCAAATACAATGCTTTTAGTTTTAGAAATATTTAGGACTAACTTATTCCTTTCCACCCACTCTGAAACTAACTGCAACTCTTTGTTAAGTGTTGCAGTCATTTCAGTCGCTGTAGTAGCTGACATGTATAGTGTTGAGTCATCCGCATACATAGACACTTGTATTAGATCTGTTTTCATAAACTCAACCAAGTTAACCCAGATAGGAACGCTTTATTTTGGAGGCAAATGCTAGCAACAACATTGACTGGAGATATATTTTGAACAGTCCACATTAATGTTTAAGTAATTCAATGTTTTATTTTACCAGGTAAGTTGACTGAGAACACATTCTCATTTACAGCAACAACCTGGGAAATAGTTACAGGGGAGAGGATGGGGGATGAATGAGCCGATTGGAAGCTAGGGATGATTAGGTGGCCATGATGGTATGAGGGCCAGATTGGGAATTCAGCCAGGATACTGGGGTTAACACCCCTACTCTTACAATAAGTGGCATGGGATCTTTAGTGACGGCAGACAGTCAGGGCACCCGTTTAACGTCCCATCTGAAAGACGGCACACAGGGCAATGTCCCCAATCAATGCCCTGGGGCATTGGGGTGTTTCTTTTAGACCATAGGAAAGAGTCCCCCTTCTGCTGGCCCTTCAACACCACTTCCAGCAGCAGCTGGTCTCCCATCCAGGGACCGACCAGGACCAACCCTGCTTAGCTTCAGAGGCTAGCTAGCAGTGTGATGAAGGGGAGTATATTGCTGGCAAATATTAATTAGAGCCCATTGAGCATAGGCTATAATATCTCAGACACCCAGAGCACCCACAAGGGATCCCAACCTTTGTCACAGTTGTTAATAAATCGGATGCAGCTGAGAAGCGAAAAAAGAAGATGGTGAATTTAGTGGAAACCTGCCCATTTGTAACAAGCATGGTAACAAGCATTCATTGGTACACTTCTGTAATTACAGACCACAATTACTACCTGGTACATGTTATTACATTGTAACTATGTGTTGTTACATTTAACTACAATACTTGTTTACAGTGTAGTTACACATGTAATTACACTGTAATAAGGATCCCATAAAAGGAAGTGTTACCGGCATCTCTTCTTTATGTATACGTTGATGTGCTTTAAGAAATCCTAGAGCACCCCTGTGGAAATCAAATTAGCATCATAATAACAATCCCCATCAAAATCTGTCTGTTTAAGATAGATTTATTTTTTGCATCCTCTGAGGTCGGCCTTCCTCATCTGCGGTGGAAGAACTACAGTGTTGTTTGTCAGACCAGGAGACTTCTGTCTGTAGCGTCTGAGAAGTTTGGCCTACACATCTAAAGGTGAGACTCACCAACAAGTTCATGTCTGTTGTTTCGCTCTAGGACGCCTACAAGTGTCTGAAGGTAGCAGGTACCAGTTTAAAACATTTGTGGAAGTAAATATTGAAGTACTTTAGTGCCCAAAAAAGGTGTTAAATATGTTTGACTTATCTTTCTTAATATAGAACATAAACTTAAAAACCAACTTCCCTTTGAAAATGATTAGCAATATAACCCCCACTCACTGTCACAAGGGTTAGCAAATGTCAGGGTCAATTCCATTTCAATTACAGTCAATTCACAAAGTAACCCAAATTCCAATTCCCCATTTTCCTCATTCATTTACAGATGGATACACTGCTGCCGTGAAGGGATGCACCTGATTGGCAATGATGTTTAGATATCCTGTGGCATTCAAACGTTGCTGCACTTTTATCAAGAGAACCAATATGTGCCATGAAAACACACCATCACCACCAGCCTGAAACACTGACACACAGCATGGATGCATGTACTCATGGTTTTCCCCATACCCTAGTCCTCCCATCAGTACAAAACTCATCAAATCAGGCAATGCTTTTCAAATTCTCCAGTGTCCAGTGTTTTCATTCCATAGCCCACTGCAACTGCAGTTTCTTGCTGAAAGCTAATGGGGATCTATAATAAATACACAAAAACTACATCATTAAGGATCATAGCGTTCAGTCAATGTCATGGAAATAGCAGGTGTCCATAATGTTTTGTACACACAGTGTATGTTGTGTCTAACAGCTCATTCCCACAGAAAACACAGAAGGAATCAGTACCACCCAGTCAACCATCAGACTCCATTGTGAGACGCCTCACAGAGGATATTCAACCATAAGGGCAAATCCAAGGTCATCTCAATATCATTACAGTAGAAGCTAACAAAACTGACCAGGTGCTCACTGATCAGTAAAGTAAAGAGAGGTTAACATTCTATAACGCTCCCTTTCCTCTGCACAGTTCTCTCACAGTGAGAAACAATAGGATTACACTAGTGTCCTACGCTTTCTTCATTTGATCCAATTAACTGTTACCACTTCTTTTATGAGATGAGAATTAAGTGGAGTGACTAATCTTAGCTGGTCTGAGAGAACTGATGAGGATTTCACCTTTATACATTGGTGTCGTTTTAAATGGCCCAATTTGTAGAATCTCTTCTCCCAGTCAGTGCAGTGATGAGGCTTCTCTCCAGTGTGTATCCGTTGGTGTGTTTTTACATTGCACAAATCAGGATAAACTCTTGCCACATTAAGATCAGAGGTAAGGCTTCTCTCCTTTATGTTTACCTTGGTGTCTTTTTAAGGTGCCCATTTGAGAAAAACTCTTTCCACAGTCTGAGCAGGAGTAAGGCTTCTCTCCTGTGTGTGTTCTCTGATGAACTTTTAGCCTAGTTGATGTTGTGAAGCATTTTACACAATCAGAGCAGGAGTAAGGCTTCTCTCCTGTGTGTGATCTCTGATGAACTCTTAGCTCAGTTGATGTTGTGAAGCATTTTACACAATTAGAGCAGGAGTAAGGCTTCTCTCCTGTATGTATACGTTCATGTGTTTTTAAGTGGCCCAGTTGAGAGAAACTCTTCCCACAGTCAGAGCAGGAGTAAGGCTTCTCTCCTGTGTGTGTTCTCTGATGACCTTTTAGCTCAGTTGATGTTGTGAAGCATTTTACACAATTAGAGCAGGAGTAAGGCTTCTCTCCTGTGTGTGTTCTCTGATGAACTCTTAGCTCATTTGATGTTCCGAAGCATTTTACACAGTCAGAGCAGGAGAAAGGCTTCTCTCCTGTGTGTGTTCTCTGATGAACTTTTAGCTCAGTTGATGTTGTGAAGCATTTTATACACTCAGAGCAGGAGTAAGCCTTCTCTCCTGTATGTATACGTTCATGTGTTTTTAAATGGCCCAGTCGAGAGAAACTCTTTCCACAGTCAGAGCAGGAGTAAGGCTTCTCTCCTGTGTGTATAAGTTTATGTTGTTTTAAGTGGCCCAGTTGAGAGAAACTCGCCCCACAGTCAGAGCAGGAGTAAGGCTTCTCTCCTGTGTGTTTTCTCTGATGAACCTTTAGCTCAGTTGTTGTTTTAAAAAAATGTCCACAGTCAGAGCAGTAGTAAGGCTTCTCTCCTGTGTGTGTTCTCTGGTGAACCTTTAGCTCAGTTGATGTTTTGAAGCATTTTACACAGTCAGTGCAGGAATAAGGATTCTCTCCTGTATGTATACGTTCATGTGTTTTTAAGTGTCCCAGTCGAGAGAAACGCTTTCCACAGTCGGAGCAGGAGTAAGACTTCTCTCCTGTGTGTGCTCTCTGATGAATTCTTAGCTCAGTTGATGTTGATAAGCATTTTACGCAATTAGAGCAGGAGAAAGGCTTCTCTCCTGTATGTATATGTTCATGTGTTTTTAAGTGGCCCAGTCGAGAGAAACTCTTCCCACAGTCAGAGCAGGAGTAAGGCTTCTCTCCTGTGTGTGTTCTCTGATGACCTTTTAGCTCAGTTGATGTTGTGAAGCATTTTACACAATTAGAGCAGGAATAAGGCTTCTCTCCTGTATGTATACGTTCATGTGTTTTTAAGTGGCCCAGTCGAGAGAAACTCTTTCCACAGTCAGAGCAGGAGTAAGACTTCTCTCCTGTGTGCACTCTCTGATGAACTGTCAGAGCCTTTGATGTTGTGAAATTCTTCCCACAGTCAGTACAGGAAAACAGATTCTCTCCTGTGTGTATTTTTAGGTGTATTTTTAACTTTGATAGATTTGAGAAACTCTCCTCACAATGTGGGCAGTGGTGAGACCTCTTAGCTCTGTGATCTTCCTGCTGTTGCTCGCTGGATGTAGAGAATGTCTCAACATGGTCTCCTGTGTGAACAACAACAGAAGAACCAGTCAGTTGGTGTGATATACATGTCAATCAAATGTATTTTATGAAGCCCTTTTTACATCAGAAGTTGTCACAAAGTGCTTTATAAAAACCCAGCCAAAAACCCAAAGAGCAAGCAATGCAGATGTAGAAGCCATATCATCCTCCACTCACTATCACAAGGGTTAGTGTCATCCTCCACTCACTATCACAAGGGTTAGTAACTACACAGACTCATTTAATAGAACTTTAAAACATTGGCAGTTTGTTTACTTGACTTATTTAGTGTACTCTCTGATCACTCCAGATAGCCCAGTGAATAAAACACATGCTGGCAATACTGGTGTAAAACCATGCAAGGGTCAGTAGCATGAAATAATATCTACCTTCTCATTGACACAGTTCATCATGAAACAGTTCTACTGCAACTTTTCATGCACAGCGGGAAGTTGGAATGAATAACACAAACTTAGTTAGATAGAACCTGCTCTTACCATGAGAAACAGATTTCCCAATCTTCTCCTCCTCTTCTTCATCTTTAATGATGACATTCAACTCCAGTGTTTGACTGCAGTCTTCCAGCTTCACTGATGCCATCTCTGGATCCTGCTTAGCAAACTGGGCTCCACTGTCACAATCAGGACCCAGTGACTGTAGGTTTGGACTCAGTGTGGAAGGAGTGAGGCAGGTTGGGTTTGTCCTCACTATTGATGTTACCGGCCTCAGATTTAATTCTAGTCGTCCTGTAGTAACAATGAGAAACAGACACAAAAAGTTATTGTCTTGACAGTTCTGGCACTTTCTTTATTCTCAAAAAATATATTATATATCTTCTTGTTAAATTATCTACTTCAGTGCTTGACTTAGACTGAAATAGGTGCCGGTACTCATTTTGGGTGCCGGTACTGTTTATATTAAGGTGCAGGAGCTCCACAATACTGTTTAGCTAACATTATATAAGAGGAACAGGAGCTTAAGCACTAGATATTTGAGGTGCCGGTACTTAACCTATAGCAGATTTCCACAAATTCACATACAGTACCAGTCAAAAGTTGGCATTATCTCTACCAACTTCATGAGGTATTCACCTGGAATACATTTCAATTAACAGGTGTGCCTTGTTAAAAGTTCATTTGTGGAATTTCTTAATGCGCTTGAGCCAATCACTTGTCTTGTGACAAGGTAGGGGTGGTATACAGAAGATATGCCTATTTGGTAAAAGACCAAGTCCATATTATTGCAAGAACAGCTCAAATAAGCAAAGAGAAACAACAGTCCATCATGACTTTAAGATTCTTCAAGTGCAGTCGCAAAAACTATCAAGCGCATTGATGAAACTGGCTCTCATGAGGACCGCCACTGGAAAGGAAGACCCAGAGTTACCTCTGCTGCAGAGGATAAGTTCATTAGAGTTACCAGCCTCAGAAATTGCAGCCCAAATAAATACTTCACAGAGTTCAAGTAACAGACACATCTCAACATCAACTGTTCAGAGGAGACTGCGTGAATCAGGCCTTCATGGTCGAATTTCTGGAAGGAAACCACAACTAAAGGACACCAATAAGAAGAAGACTTGCTTGGGCCAAACAACATGAGCAATGGACATTAGACCGGTGGGAATCTGTCCTTTGGTCTGATGTGTCCAAATTTGAGATTTTTGGTTCCAACCGCAGTGTCTTTGTGAGATGCAGAGTAGGTGAACGGATGATATCTACATGTGTGGTTCCCACCGTGAAGCATGGAGGAGGTGGTGTGATGGTGCTTTGCTGGTGATTTATTTAGAATTCAAGGCACACTTAACCAGCATGGCTACCACAGCATTCTGCAGCGATACACCATCCCATCTGGTTTGCGCTTAGTGGGATTATCATTTGTTTTTCAACAGGACAATGACCCAACACACCTCCAGACTGTGTAAGGGCTATTTGACCAAGAAGGAGAGTGATGGAGTGCTGCATCAGATGACCTGGCCTGCACAATCAACCGACCTCAACCCAATTGAGATGTTTTGGGATGAGTTGGACCGCAGAGTGAAGGAAAATCAGCCAACAAGTGCTCAGCATGTGTGTGAACTTCTTCAAGACTGTTGGAAAAGCATTCCAGGTGAAGCTGGTTGAGAGAATGCCAAGAGTGTGCAAAGATGTCATCAAGGCAAAGGGTGGCTACTGAAGAATCTAAAATCTAAAATATATTTTGATTTGTTTAACACTTTTGTTGGTTACTACATGATTCCATATGTGTTATTTTATAGTTTAGATGTCTTCACTATTATTCTACAATGTAGAAAATAGTAAAAAATTAAGAAAAACCCTTGAATGAGTAGGTGTGTCCAAACTTTTGACTGGTGCTGTATATTTGCCACTGCTTGACAAAAAAAAAGATAACTTATAGTTAGATAGAACCTGCTCTTACCATGAGAAACAGATTTCCCAATCTTCTCCTCCTCTTCTTCGTCTTTAATGTTGACATTCAGCTCCAATGTTTGACTGCAGTCTTCCAGCTTCACTGATGCCATCTCTGGATCCTGCAGTGCAAACTGGGCTCCACTGTCACAATCAGGACCCAGTGACTGTAGGTTTAGACTCAGTGTGGAAGGAGAGAGGCAGGCTGGGTTTGTCCTCACTGTTGATGTAACCGGCCTCAGACTTAATCTGAGTCGTCCAGTAGTAATAAAGAGAAACGGACACAAAAGTTAGTCTTGACAGTTCTGGCACTTTCTTTATTCTCTAAAAATATATTAGATCAGGTAGCTAAGCATTGACAACAAACCATTTATTAATTTCACATTAGGCACAAATTGCACACTTTAAATTAAACAACGTAAGTGCACTTAACCTATAGTAGATTTCAGAAATTCACATAATTGACTCAAAAACCATTTAGTACAAGGTTGCAGTTTGTTTTAGGCAGCACTATGTAATATTTTCCTGAATAACGTTGTCTTCACTGTATATTTCAATCAAAAAACAATTGTATTTATTTATAGGTGTAACTTCACAAGCCCTTAATTCATTAGATTAATGTAATTTAATTGTACAACACTTACTTAGAGAAAAACAAAACTGAGATATCTTGAATCACCCATACGTTTGAAAAAACTCAAGATACAGCTGTATGATTTGTAGTCCATATCGCCCCGCCCTAACAGAGTACATTACGTTATACTGTACTATTGTACTGTACTGAACTAAACTTTTCTTTCCTGTACTCTGCTGTACTTTCCAATCTTGTGAAACAGTCGCCATGTTTCCAATAACTTGTCCAGTGATCTTTTTCTGGACATTTAGAAAAAGTTTGCATAGAAAATAGATAGGACAGTTTCCATGTAACTATCTTGTGTCGATAAAAACAGCTGGACGTAATGACTCACCATGTAACGTCAAAATGGTTTGGCAATCATCATTTATTTAAAAAACACTGTTTCAATCCTCACTTGTCAGAATAAAGAAACTTTGACAAAAGAAAAAACCCACCCGTCCAACGATTTAAAATGTTGTCGAGCTTTAGAACATTTATCCTATATCTGCCGTCTCCATTACACACGTCGCAAAGATTTCTTTTTGCAACATTGCTTTTGTCGAATGCACCTGGTTCAATGGAAACCTGCCTAATGATGTCTGAGTGATTGGTTCAGATTTGGTCCGGTCTAATGTTTGGGCCAAGTCAGTTAAGAACAAATTCTTATTTACAATAATGGCTTACCCCGGCCAAACCCGGACGACGCTGGGCAAATTTTGCACCGCCCTATGCGACTCCCAATCACGGCCGTATTGTGATACAGCCTGGAATCCAACCAGGGTCTGTAGTGACAGATGCAGTGTCTTAGACCGCTGCGCCACACGGGAGCCCTGTGACTAATCATTTTGGCTATTTAAGCTCTGAAAAGGCCTATCAGCTACCCAACTTTATCAGGAGTTATCCTGTGCCTATTTGCAATGAGAAACATTGCATTTGCACAGCGGGAAATGCAGAAGTATTTAATTTTTTTGCTATGATCATCTCGTCAAAAATGTACAGAGACAAACTTGAAACCACTGATTATCATGACAATTTAGCTGACAGGGTTAAACTCCCGGACAACAGGGGTTTCAGAGTCCTGCAATAGAGTGAAGACGCTAATATTTGTGTAAAGTCTACATAGTTGTGTTCTGTGGATGTCACTGAGTAGGCTGAACAATACATAGGTAGGGCTGTACAGTGCAATATGAATGTCCAACACAAACAAAAGAAACAGCATACTCAACTGGTGTAACGTGGTCCAGACCCAGAACGGGTCAATAAAAAAAGTATATAATAATACTGTTTTGGTTGGGCTTCAACCCCTGGTATCATATAAACACACATAAGACATGGAAACATGTAGAATTGCTTAAAAACAGCAACAACAAATAATCTCAGCCCTGTCGTAAAATGTGTAGAATTACAGGATATTAGCTTTAAAACTGCTAAATGTTCTCTCCGCCAACAAGAGGGTTGTGAACAGTTTGGGGTCGCAAGTTGGGGGTTTGTTACTAAACCAATAAATGACAATATCCATCCGGACCTTTGCCACCTAGGAAATGTGTTTGATCGGACCTTCTCAAATAGTACTGGAGTACCCCTGCAATAGACTGACTGGGAAGGTGATTTTTCACAGTCAAAGTCCTGCAATAAGCGCTAAGACGCTAACATTTGATCATTGTTTTCTGTGGGTGTCACCCGTTTCATGGGAGCACAATCCAACCCGTTTCATAAGTGCATATAAGAATGCCCCCAATGCAATTATGTGGTCTAATACCTCCACAGTGGGATTTCAACCGTTTCTTTCTGTTTATTTTCAAAACAATTCGTTTTTGTAATTCATTTTAATTTAAGTAACAACATTTGACATGATCCCAATATTTTATATCAGTTTGCATCACTTTCAATGAAGGCCTTTCCACTATTGTGGCTAATCGTTATTATGACTAGCTTCACATACATAGGGACAAGCGGGTACCAGGGCTGCGTCCAGCAGGAGGACGGAGACGTTGGCCACGATCAGATACAAATGTATTATGTAGAACAAACATGCCTCTGATTCTAATGAATCATGTCACTTCTATTCAGGGTATTTCTATCTGCAACTTTCCAAAACGTTTTTGTACTGAACATGCCCAGGCGAAACGCACTGACCTATATACGAACCTGGAAAGCCTCACAAATGAAAACATGTAATGGACCCCGCGCCGTGTGCTGGTAAAATATTTTTAGCGCGTTCTTCAATCACTCGGATTGACACAAAAATTACACAAAACCTTTGCCAAACGTGATAATACCTTGACTGATTTGTTATCTAACATGTTATGACGTTATTTCGATATTAGACAGTTTAAAAGTGCTATTACATACCTGTAGTAATAAAGAGAAACGGAAAGCACAGTCCTGTGGTTTTCTTTGTTCTGAAGAATGTTGCGCGCCTCGCCGGAAGTTCCTGTTCCCCAACTACCACAATGCAACAGCGCCATCTTCTTCTTCTGTGGGTTTTATGGCAGACTACTTCCAAAAGTTGTATTGCCGCCACCAACTGGACGGTTTGAAACCACAAAATAAATTAAATAAAAAATACATCCATACTTAATAGTGATACTAACTTACTCCACCCTAATAAAAATAGTACATTGCCAAAACAAACAAAACTCCCATTTCTTCCTTCCTTTAAATCTCCATATCTCCCTTCTCAGTCTCTAGGACCTGAGATGTTGGTACAGCTTTTGACAATATTCCATGTAACTCTTTTGCCAATAAATCTTTCAGCCCCAGGAACCGTTCTGCCGCAACCACAATGATTTCTATCTTCCTAGATCTTTTCTCCACCTTGGCAGTGCCGTTAATCACCATTGCGATAAAGGCCACAAAGTCCACCTTTTTAACCTTTAAAATGTCAGGATCATCTTGTTGAAAGGCAACCCCTGCAGCTTGCATTGAAGGCTTATTCACCACCATTATATTTACTGTAAAGATAACCCCCAACAACTACAATGATTCAGTAGATCAGTAATGTTACAGTACTCTAGCATGTCTCACAGCTGCTTATGCTGACAAAACGTGTAAGTGAATAGGTCAGATTTAGCTTTGTGATGCTCATTTAAACGTCCTGTCTTGTTCAGCTTCAGAACAACAGTAAATATGTCACTTGAAACATAGTTTTTAGTAATTCCTTACACAAAAGAGAAGAGCTTGACTAGTACAAATTCATATACATACTATTTTTCATTGGCAGATAAATTAAACAGGCTTGAATTAAGCCTTAATGACTAAAATAACTCATCTAGTTTTAAAATACAATTTAATAAACAAAAAGTATCCACCCAAACTAATGGTGAAAACTGATCATCACACCATCTCTGTCTGATACATGTTGTGTCTGCTAGCTCATTCCCACAGAAAACTGCAGAGGAAATCAGTACCACCCAGTCAACCAGCCTCACGGGATTCAACCATAAGGGCAAATCCAAGGTAATCTCAATATCTTTACAATAGAAGCTAACAAATCACACCAAAACTGACCAGGTGAACACTGATAAAGAAAAGTAAAGAAAGGCTAACATTCTATAACAGTTCCTTTCCTCTAGCACAGTTCTCTCACAGTGAGAAACAATAGGATTACAATAGAGTGTGCTACGATTTCTTGAGAATTAAGTGATGGAATGATTTTAATCTTAGCTAGTCAGACAACTGATGAGGATTCTCACATTTATGTGGCCATGTTGAGAGAGAACTCTTCCAACAGTCAGAGCAGGAGTACCAGATCCCTTGATATTTTATCAGCTCTTCCCACAATCAGAGCAGGGAAATAGATTATCTCCTGTGTGTATTTTTAGGTGAATTTTTTAGCTTTGATAGAATTGGGAAAATCTCCTCACAATGTGGGCAGTGGTGAGACCTCTTAGCTCTGTGATCTTCCTGCTGTTGCTCTCTGGATGTAGAGAATGTCTCAACATGGTCTCCTGTGTGAACAACATCAGAAGAACCAGTCAGTTGGTGTGATTTACATCAATCACATTTATTTTATAAAGCCCATTTTACATCAGCCGTTGTTACAGAGTGCTTTACAGATACCCTAACCTAACGTATCAGGCGTAAAAGAAATGCCTAAACCAGGTCCACAGAAACCAGAAGCTTCCGGTTTTCAGGCTTCGCCTTCCGCTCTGCCTTTTCCCTGAAACACGGATGCTTCCGGTGTTTGTTGACTCCGCTGAGGGTGCAGGTACCGAGACTAAAACCCCAAAGAGCAAGCAATGCAGAAGCACAGAGGCTAGGAAAAACTCCCTAGAAGGAAGGAACCTAGGAAGAAACCTAGAGAGGAACCAGGCTCTGAGCACTGGCCAGTCCTCTTCTGGCTGTACTGGGTAACAAATGACTTAATATAAGTATGCTGTACAATACAGGGGAATAAAACTATTCTAAAGTGTTACGAGCCTTATCATCCTCCACTCACTATCACAAGGGTTAGTAACCATCAGGGTTGGGGTCAATTCCATATCAATTCACATTTTTAAATTTGACTAATTCATCAGACACTCATATCCAGAGTGACTTACAATAGTGCATTCATCTTAAGATAGCTAGGTGAGACAACAACGCATCACAATCGTATCAATTACATTTTCTAGGGTGCAGAAAGGGAGTAGAGTAGGGTCCAGGAGGCAAAGTCAGAGTCATGAGAGAGGATAGGATAAAATAGGTCGAGAGAAGCGGGAGAGAGAGTGAAGATTGCGGCGGTGCATTACCATCTGGGTTAGGGCTGAGTGGGAGGAGCATGACCATCTGGGTTAGGGCTGAGTGGGAGGAGCATGACCATCTGGGTTAGGGCTGAGTGGGAGGAGCATGACCATCTGGGTTAGGGGCTGAGTGGGAGGAGCATGACCATCTGGGTTAGGGCTGAGTGGGAGGAGCATGACCATCTGGGTTAGGGCTGAGTGGGAGGAGCATGACCATCTGGGTTAGGGCTGAGTGGGAGGAGCATTACCATCTGGGTTAGGGCTGAGTGGGAGGAGCATGACCATCTGGGTTAGGGCTGAGTGGGAGGAGCATGACCATCTGGGTTAGGGCTGAGTGGGAGGAGCATGACCATCTGGGTTAGGGCTGAGTGGGAGGAGCATGACCATCTGGGTTAGGGCTGAGTGGGTAGGTTGGAGGAGAGATGGAGAGAAAAGGAAACAAAGTAGGGGTCAGAGACTTGGAGGGGGGTTGCAGTGAGATTAGTAGGAGAACAGCCTCTAGTGAAGATGGGGTCAAGCAGTGGGAGGGGACTGGGAAAGGGTGAGGTCAAAAGAGGAAAGGTGTTTCCAGTAAACCAATTTTCCTGATTGAAAAACATTGAAGAGAATTGGAATTAGAATGACAGTGTACTTCCTGAATTGACTGGAATTTAAATGGAATTGACACCAACCCTGGCAACTACACAGACTCATTTCATAGAACTTCAAAACACTGGCAGTATGTCTACTTCACTTCTTTAGTCTACTCTCTGATCACTCCAGATAGCCCAGTTAATAAAACAAATGCTGACAATACTGGTGTCATCCATGCAAGTCTCAGTAGCATGAAATAACATATATCTTATCATCGAAACAGTTCTATAACAACTTTTCATGCACAACGATAAAACAAGCTTTGTTGTGTTGAGTTCTTCAGGGGTGTCAGAATGACAGAAGGAACTTATGGAGGTCTTACTATTGGAGATAACTCCTAGATGTAGATAGTACTATAGTGGCGGGCCCAACCCCAGACTTCTCTTTTATCAACCCAAAGGTTTTACTGTCTTCTCAGGAATTCAGCCTTCTCTGTGTTGCTCCCCACATCCCCCCATTCTGAATTATGCATTATCTCACCATCCCCCATGATTAATTATGCATTATCTCACCATCCCCCATTCTGAATGATGCATTATCTCACCCTCCTCCATTCTGAATGATGCATTATCTCACCATCCCCCATTATTAATGATGCATTATCTCACCAACCCCATTCTGAATTATGCATTATCTCACCCTCCCCCATTCTGAATGATACATTATCTCACCATCCTCCATTCTGAATGCTGCATTATCTCACCATACCCCATTCTGAATGATGCATTATCTCACCATCCCCCATTCTGAATGATGCATTATCTCACCATCCCCCGTTCTGAATGATGCATTATCTCACCATCCCCCATTCTGAATGATGCATTATCTCACCATCCCCCATTCTGAATGATGCATTATCTCACCATCCCCCATTCTGAATGATGCATTATCTCACCATCCCCCATTCTGAATGATGCATTATCTCACCATCCCCCATTCTGTCACACCTCTGAGCTCCTGTTGTGAGAACATACTGTAGGTCTGATATCTGATTGGAAGTTAACTCAACAGTAATGTTGTTGATCAACAAGTCCGATTTTGAATCCAAACATGGTCAAATGGTTCTAAAAGGGTCTTAGCTTCAATGTGTCTTTCTCTTTTGTTCTTGACCTGCTGTGGTGAGAAATATACTGACTGTACAAAACATTAGGAACACCTTCCTAATATTGAGTTGCACCCCCTTCTGCCCTCAGAAAAGCCTAACTTTGTCAGGGCATGGACTCTACAAGGTGTCGAAAGCCTTCCACAGGGATGCTGGCCCATGTTGACTCCAATGCTTTCCACAGTTGTGTCAAGTTGGCTGTCCTTTTGGTGGTGGACCGTTCTTGATACCCACAGGAAACTGTTGAAACTGCGGGAAACTGTGTTGCAGTTCTTGACACACTAAAACGGGTGCGTCTGGTACCTACTACCATACCCTGTTCAAAGACACTTAAATCTTTTTTTCACCCTCTGAATGAAACACATACACAAATAAATCCCGTCTCCTCCCCTTCATCTACACTGAAGTGGATTTAACAAGAGACATCGATAAGGGATCATAGCTTTCACCTGGTCAGTCTATGGCAGGGAAAGAAGCAGGTGTTCCTAATGTTTAATACACTCAGTGTACACTGTCTTTCTCTCTACCCCTCTCCCATGAATTGTGGGCCACGACACAAGCTATGGATTCTCTCTATCCCATGAGGTATGGGCCACGACACAAGCTATGGATTATCTCTATCCCATGAGGTATGGGCCACGACACAAGCTATGGATTCTCTCTATCCCATGAGCTATGGGCCACGACACAAGCTATGGATTATCTCTATCCCATGAGGTATGGGCCACGACACAAGCTATGGATTCTCTCTATCCCATGAGCTATGGGCCACGACACAAGCTATGGATTATCTCTATCCCATGAGCTATGGGCCATGACACAAGCTATGGATTCTTTGTCTTTCTCTTCCTGTCTGATCATGTTTAGATACTTAATGTTTTGTTTAATGTCAGTATTGACTTGTAACTTAGGCTTGACGCCTTGGGCAGAAGGTAACTGAAAGGTTGCTGGTTCAATCCCCGAGCAGACTAGGTGAAACATCTGTCGATGTGCCCTTGAGCAAGGCACATAACCCTAGATCCTCTGAAAATTTAAAAAATGTAAGTGAATCGTTAATTTTACAATGTCATCTATTTACCTTTAGTATTCCACTATCAGACCAATTCTTGCTAGTCAACATCAACTCATTGCCTAATGCATGCTTGCATATTTTAATCGTCTTTATGGTGTCAGATAAACATTTTAGTAGACTTTGTTAATACATAAATTGAAGTATTTTCATGAGTCGCAGGTGAGGTGTACTATATATATGATCACTAAAGAACCTACTCTTACCATGAGAAACAGATTTCCCAATCTTCTCCTCCTCTTCTTCATCTTTAATGTTGACATTCAGCTCCAGTGTTTGACTGCAGTCTTCCAGCTTCACTGATGCCATCTCTGGATCCTGCAGCGCAAACTGGGCACCACTGTCACAATCAGGACCCAGTGACTGTAGGTTTGGACTCAGTGTGGAAGGAGAGAGGCAGGCTGGGTTTGTACTCACTGTTAATTTGTAAACTCTGGACAGATTTGAATAATTGCTGCCTAACATGCTGTGGTGCTTACTAACACAATAGGAAATATTGTGTTAGATGTGGGCCATCACATGTGAATTCTCAGCTCTTTCACTCTGAATATTCATATCAATGAATCACCCTCCAATGGACCATCAATACCAGAGTTCTACAATACTATTTACATAATCAACTGGACATTACAACAGCCTGAACTTCAATAACATTTACATTTACGTCATTTATCAGACGCTCTTCTATCCAGAGCGACTTACAAATTAGTAAGTGGAAACACTTTAAAATGGAAGAAAAAAATACAAATAATATATTTGTTGTTTTATTTAATTGTTACCTAAGAAGAAAACCTGTCTAAGTCCTTTATACTGAAAAAATCTATTCATATGCATTATAGAAAATAATGGGGAATAGGAAATTGGATTGTCCCAATGGTGATGTGTTGAGGTGTAGTGACATGTTTTGACTAGATAAATAATATAGAAGAGAAAGTGAATAGGTCAAATGTTTCTAGTCAAAAAAAAGTTGTTGGTTGCTGTGTTCAAAAGGCATATTTTTTATTTATATTGCATTTTTAAATTTAACTTTTATATGAACATTTTCCCCAGTGATACAACACAGTGCTAAAGGTTTTAAAACAGAAGCTGCTGTATGACTGTAGATTACATCACCATAATTAAGCTCTGGGAGAAGCGTTGCTTGAACAATCTTCCTTCTACTTTCCAAAGTGAAACAGGATTTATTTCTATACCTAGTTTTTTTGGCAACTGAGCAAATTGTAGGTCTTATGAGCGGAAACTTGAAGGCTGTGAGACTTTTGCGCAACTTCCCGCGCGCGTTTATAGTGAACACTGAGGCTGTACTCTTACAGTTTTAGATAGCTTTTTATTTCTATGATATAGCCTACAGTAGCCTATATGTGGTGTTCAATGCAGGCCCACATTGCAGGATACTTTAAAAAACGTTTTTACATTATGAAGGGCTTGACATGAATTCTTGATTTTTTTACTTGGTTTGTAACACCATGTGCCAAATAGGTGACTGTAAATTGGATTGCGTTGTATGATGGAAGAAACCACTTTACAAAATAATATTAATTATTATTACTATACAGAGAATTAGACAATGTAGGCTACCCCTCTGCTTATTGGCTTATTTGCATATTCAAGCCTGTCTCAAAATACAACACTGCCTCTTTAATTAAGACATAAGCTTTTTATCTGACTGGCTTTTCAAAGACAGCTTGAAATGTAGCCTACACGTTTTGTTCTCTTGTAGGAAGCAGTAATTCCCCATTGCTGACTTATACTTATGTATAACTGGGCTGATAACTCGCTAACTAGCAAAGAATATCAACAAATGTGCAGACGCGCGGCTCTGCGGTCTGATCTGAACTGCGCATTCACTCGCTGGTGATTGAAAGACCGCTCGTGGGCTACTCCCGTCAATAAAATTCTACTCGGTTCGGACTGGCTCTGTTGATATGCATGGCATTTCTTCTTCTCTGCAGTCCTGGAGGAAGTGCGCGGCTGCGCAGTTTAGAGGGAACATTGCCTGCAGCACACCTTTCATATTATTGATGACTCTAGATTTGATAACGTCATTAAGCAAGCACACATTATGTCCGTTATATAGTTCTTGAGCCAACTACAAGATTCCTGATCTAGGCTTATTTTCAGACAACCTTAGAAAAAGTAAGAAATGATCAACCATATCAAATGCCTTCGATAGGTCAATAAATGTGGGGGTACAGGTTAGTCCAGGTAATAATGAGGCTATATACAGGGGGTACCGGTACCGAGTCAATGTGGAGGGGTACAGGTTAGTCCAGTTAATAATGAGGCTATATACAGGGGGCACCGGTACCGAGTCAATGTGCGGGCGTACAGGTTAGTCCAGGTAATAATGAGGCTATATACAGGGGGTACTGGTACCGAGTCAATGTGGAGGGGTACAGGTTAGTCCAGTTAATAATGAGGCTATATACAGGGGGTACCGGTACCGAGTCAATGTGTGGGGGTACAGGTTAGTCCAGTTAATAATGAGGCTTTATACAGGGGGCACCGGTACCGAGTCAATGTGCGGGGGTAATGGTTAGTCAAGGTAATTTACACATGCAGGTAGGGGTACAGTGACTATGCATAGATAATAAACAGCGAGTAGCAGGGTCAAAGCAAATAGTCTGGGTGGCCATTTTATTAATTGTTCAGCAGTCTTATGGCTTGGGGGTAGAAGCTGTTAAGGAGCCTTTTGGATCTAGACTTGGCGGTCTGGTACCGTGTGGTAGCAGAGAGAACAGTCTATGACTTGGGTGACTGGAGTCTTTGACCATTTTTTGGGCCTTCCTTTGACACCGCCTAGTATATAGGTCCTGGATGGCAGGAATCTTGGCCCCAGTGATGAACTGGGCCGTACTCACTACTCTTTGTAGCGCCTTACGGTCAGATGCCGAGCAGTTGCAATACCAGGCGGTGATGCAACCGTCAGGATGCTCTCGATGGTGCAACTGTATACGTTTTTGAGGATGTGGGGTTCCATGCAAAATCTTTTCAGTCTCCTGAGGGGGAAAAGGTGTTGTTGGGCCCTCTTCACGACTGTCTTGGTGTATTTGGACCATGATAGTTTGTTGGTGATGTGGACACCAAGGAACTCAAAACTCTCAACCCGCTCCACTACAGCCCCGTCGATGTTAATGGGGGCGTGTTCGGCCCTCCTTTTCCTGTAGTTTACGATCATCTCATTTGTCTTTCTCACATAATAAAATGTAATTGTTCAATAATGTGTAATTTACATTTTAGTAAATTAACAGACGCTCTTATCCAGAGCGACTTACAGTTAGTGAATGCATACATTTTCTTAATTCTTTTATATTTCACTTTGTGAAATTTGTGGAGTGGTTGAAAAACGAGTTTTAATGACTCTAACCTAAGTGTATGTAAACTTCCGACTTCAACTGTATATAAAGGGGGCACCGGTACCGAGTCAATGTGCGGGGGTAGAGGTTAGTCGAGGTAATTTGTACATGTAGGTAGGGGTACAGTGTCAGACGTCAGGGTGTAGCGGTAGGACGGAGTCAGGCGCAGGACACAGAGCTAGTAGACAACGTACTTTACTCGTAAATAACAAATGAACGTAAACTCCACGCAGGGAGGACAATCCCTCTCACCAGTCGATAACACCAAACATAGAACAAACACGCACACAACACAGTGGGAGCCAGAGGGTTATAGAGGAAACAAATCATAGACATAATGGGAACCAGGTGTGTACAATGAAGACAAAACAAGTAGAACACAGAAACATAGATCGGTGGCAGCTAGTACTCCGGTGACGACGAATGCCGAAGCCTGCCTGAGCAAGGAGGAGGAGCAGCCTCGGCTGAATCCGTAACAGTACCCCCCCCGCGTGGCCCCAGCCGGTGCGTCAACACCGGCCTCGGGGACGGCCAGGAGGACCCGGCGCAGGGCGAGTCGGATGATGACGGTGGAAATCCCTCAACATGCAGGGATTGAGGATGTCCCTCCTAGGGACCCTGCACCGTTCCTCCGGACCGTCCCCCTCCACGAGATACTGTAGGCCCCCCACCCGACGCCTCGAAACCAGGATGGAACGGACCGAGTACGCCAGTGCCCCCTCGATGTCCAGTGGGGGCGGAGGAACCTCCCGTATCTCAGACTCCTGGAGTGGACCAGCTACCACCGGCCTGAGGAGAGACACATGGAACGAGGGGTTAATACGATACTCAGGAGGAAGCTGTAACCTATAACAAACCTTGTTCAATCTCCTCAGGACTTTAAATGGCCCCACAAACCGCCAACCCAGCTTCCGGCAGGGCAGGCGAAGGGGCAGGTTTCGGGTCGAGAGCCAGACCTGGTCCCCCCGGTGCATACACCGGAGCCTCACTGCGGTGGCAGTCAGCGCTCGCCTTTTGTCGCCTGATGGCCCGTTGCAGGCGTACATGGGCAGCGTCCCAGGTCTCCTCCGAGCGCCGAAACCATTCATCCACCACAGATGCCTCAATCTGGCTCTGATGCCATGGTGCCAGGACCGGCTGATAACCTAATACACACTGAAATGGAGAAAGGTTAGTGGAGGAGTGGCGGAGGGAGTTTTGGGCCATCTCTGCCCAGGGGATGAAAACCGACCACTCCCCCGGCCTGTCCTGGCAATAGGACCGCAGAAACCTACCCACATCCTGGTTTACTCTTTCCACCTGCCCATTACTCTCGGGGTGAAACCCTGAGGTCAGGCTGACCGAGATCCCCAGATGTTCCATGAACGCCCTCCAGACCCTTGAGGTGAACTGGGAACCCCGATCAGACACTATATCCTCAGGTACCCCGTAGTGCCGGAAGACGTGTGTAAATAGGGCCTCCGCAGTCTGTAGGGCCGTAGGGAGACCGGGCAGAGGAATGAGACGGCAGGATTTAGAAAACCAATCCACAACAACCAGGATCGTGGTGTTCCCTTGTGACGAGGGAAGGTCCGTAACGAAATCCACCGATAGGTGGGACCACGGCCGTTGTGAAACAGGGAGGGGTTGTAATTTCCCTCTGGGCAGGTGTCTAGGTGCCTTACACTGGGAGCACACCGAGCAGGAGGAAACATAAACCCTCACGTCCTTAGCTAAAGTGGGCCACCAGTACTTCCCACTAAGACAGTGCACTGTCCGACCGATGCCAGGATGACCAGAGGAGGGTGACGTGTGAGCCCAATAGATCAATCGATTGCGGACATCTAACGGCACGTACCTACGACCCTCTGGACACTGGGGGGGGAGTGGGCTTTGTACGTAACACCCGCTCGATTTCCGCATCAACTTCCCACACCACCGGTGCCACCAGACACGAAGCCGGAAGTATGGGAGTGGGCTCCATAGACCTCTCCTCTGTGTCATACAGTTGGGACAGAGCATCTGCCTTAGCGTTCTGGGAACCTGGTCTGTAAGAAATGGTGAACACAAAACGGGTGAAAAACATGGCCCACCTTGCCTGGCGAGGGTTCAGTCTCCTCGCGGCCCGGATGTACTCCAGATTGCAGTGGTCAGTCAAAATGAGAAAAGGGTGATTAGCCCCTCAAGCCAATGCCTCCACGCTTTCAGAGCCTTAACCACAGCTAGCAGCTCCCGGTCCCCCACATCATAGTTACGCTCCGCCGGGCTGAGCTTCTTCGAAAAGAAAGCACAGGGGCGGAGCTTTGGTGGCGTACCCGAGCGCTGAGACAGTACAGCTCCTATCCTAGCCTTGGACACATCCACCTCTACAGTGAATGCCAAGGAGGGATCCAGATGAGCCAGCACTGGAGCCGAGGTAAACAGGTCCTTCAGGTGACCAAAAGCCCTGTCCGCCTCAGCTGACCATTGCAGTTGCACCGGTCCCCCCTTCAGCAAGGAGGTAATGGGAGCCGCTACCTGACCAAAGCCCCGGATAAACCTCCGGTAGTAGTTGGCAAACCCTAAGAATCGCTGCACCTCCTTAACCGTGGTTGGAGTCGGACAATTACGCACAGCCGAAATGTGGTCAATCTCCATCTCCACCCCTGACGCGGACAGGTGGTGCCCTAGGAAAGAGATGGACTTTTGAAAGAACAGACATTTCTCCGCCTTGATGTACAGGTCATGTTCCAACAGTCGACCAAGCACCTTGCGCACCAGGGACACATGCTCGGCTCGTGTAGCGGAGTATATGAGAATGTCATCTATATACACCACTACACCCTGTCCGTGCAGGTCCCTGAAAATCTCATCAACAAAGGATTGGAAGACTGACGGAGCATTCATCAACCCGTACGGCACGACAAGGTACTCATTGTGCCCAGATGTGGTACTAAATGCCGTCTTCCACTCATCTCCCTCCCAGATATGCACCAGGTTGTAAGCGCTCCTGAGATCCAATTTAGTGAAGAAGTGTGCCCCGTGCAATAACTCCGTCATAGCAATGAGAGGTAGTGGATAACTGTACTTAACAGTGATCTGATTGAGACCACAGTAGTCAATGCACGGGCGTAAACCTCCATCATTCTTCTTCACAAAAAATAAACTAAAGGAGACAGGTGAAGTGGAAGGCCAAATGTATCCCTGTCCCAGAGATTCAGAGACATATGTTTCCATAGCAGCCGTCTCTTCCTGTGACAGAGGATACATGTGACTCCGCGGAAGTGCAGCGCCTACCTGGAGATTTATCGCACAATCCCCCTGTCAATGGAGTGGTAATTGAGTCGCCTTCTTTTTACAGAAGGTGAGAGCCAAATCGGCATATTCAGGGGGAATGTGCATAGTGGAGACCTGGTTTGGACTCTCCACCATAGTAGCCCCTAAGGAAACCCCTACACACCTCCCTGAGCACTGACTGGACCATCCCTTGAGAGCCCTCTGTTACCATGAAATCGTGGGGTCATGAGAGGTTAACCAGGGAAGCCCCAACACCACTGGAAACGCAGGAGAATCAATCAGAAAGAGACTAATTCTCTCCGCATGACCCTCCTGCATTTTCATCCAGAGTGGAGCTGTGACCTCCCTAATCAGGCCTGACCCTAAAGGGCGACTATCTAAGGCGTGTACAGGGAAGGGCACATCAACAGGAACAATAGGAATCCCTAAACTACAGGAAAACTTACGATCAATAAAGTTCCCAGCTGCGCCTGAATCTACGAGCGCCTTATGCTGGGAATGCGGGGAAAACTCCGGAAATTCGATGTCAATACACATGTGCGCAACAGGGAGCTCTGGGTGAGTCGGGTGCCTACTCACCTGGGACGGTCCACCAGTGCTCTGCCTACTGCCTCGACTCCCTGAGGACCCTCCCCAGCACCGACCAGCAGTGTGTCCTCTGCGGCCACAGTTGGTGCAGGAGACGGCCCCCCTACCGGTCTCCCTGAGAGCAGCACCTCCGAGCTCCATCGGTGTAGGGTCGGAGGTGCTGGGGGATGGAATGGACGGACCCTGATCCGGACGTCCGCGGGTCGCCAACAGGTTATCCAGCCTTATCGACAAATCCACCAGCTGGTCCAGGTTAAGGGTGGTGTCCCTGCAGGCCAGCTCCCGACGAACGTCCTCCCGTAGGCTGCATCGGTAGTGGTCAATCAGGGCCCTCTCATTCCATCCCGCGCTGGCAGCCAGGGTCCTGAAGTCCAGCGCTCCTCTTCTCCTGTCTGAGGTGGAACCGACGTTCCCCCGCCGCTCTCCCCTCCGGTGGATGATCGAATACCGCCCGGAAGCGGTGGGTGAAATCTTCATAGCGCACCGACGCAGTGTCTATTCCTCCCCACTCTGCGTTGGCCCACTCGAGCGCTCTCCCCGACAGACAGGAGATGAGGGCAGACACGCTCTCGTATCCCGAGGGAGCCGGGTGGATGGTTGCCAGGTATAGCTCTACCTGGAGCAGAAAACCCTGGTACCCGGCAGCTGTACCATCATATGCCCTTGGGAGCGAGATCCGAATCCCACTGGACCCAGGTGACGAAGGGGTGGACAGCGGTGTGGGCTGCTGTGTAGTTGGAGGAGGTGTAGGAAAACCCCCTCTCTCCCATTGCTCCATGGTGTTCAACACGCGCTCCATTGCTGTGCCGAGAGTCTGTATCATGGTCGCCTGCTGTTGGACGCGTTCCTCCGGAAGGAATGAATGTACCTGCTGACTCCATTTGAGGTGCGTGTTTCTGTCAGGCGTCAGGGTGTAGCGGTAGGACGGAGTCAGGCGCAGGACACAGAGCTAGTAGACAACGTGCTTAACTCGTAAATAACAAATGAACATAAACTCCACGCAGGGAGGACAATCCCACACACCAGTCGATAACCCCAAACATAGAACAAACACGCACACAACACAGTGGGAGCCAGAGGGTTAAATAGGAAACAAATCATAGACATAATGGGAACCAGGTGTGTACAATGAAGACAAAACAAGTAGAACACAGAAACATAGATCGGTGGCAGCTAGTACTCCGGTGACGACGAACGCCGAAGCCTGCCCAAGCAAGGAGGAGGAGCAGCCTCGGCTGAATCCGTGTCATATAGTGAATATGCATAGATAATAAACAGCGAGTAGCAGCAGAGTAAAAACAAAGGGAGGGGGCGGGGCTGTACAACTTCTAAGCCCTTGAACCTCAAGTTGGCACACATCACGTCCGACCACATTTAAGTTTCTGGCTACAGGGGAGCAGTGATGCCAATTTAGCAATTTTGTTGCTAGATTTAGCAACTTTTCAGACTGCCCTGGAAATTATTTTTTTCAAACAGCACAACAAATGTAGCTACTTAAAAAAATGTATTTGGAACTTTTAGCAACTTTTGAAAAGTGACTCAAATGCTAAAATGCACACATTCTCCCTCTAAATGACACTAAAACGATTTTCTCTGTCACACACTCAGTCACAACACACATGGCTGGCTGCAAAAGTGCATTGTGAGTGACGTCAGCAGCAGGCGCTCAGCTCGTGCACAGGCAGCAGCAGGCCAGCCAAGCAGCACAACAACCTGGAGAGAGCTGGAGAGAGATGCCTAGCGCACACATCATTATTTGAGTTAAGTTGCTTGTTCAATAAGATAGCATATATACCTTGTTATTAGCTTGTACCTATCATTGTAGATCAGTTAAGTAGCATGTTAACTAACTACCAATTTCACTGCTTAAAACTATAATTGTTCAGAATGTGTAGGTTTATTAGTTAATACGAAAATAAATAAAATGTAATTGTTCAATAATGTGTAATGTGTAATTGTTCAATAATTCAATGTGTTGTGTTAAAAAAAATATATATATCTGATCATATAAAATGTGTTGTGTTTAAATTACTTTTACAAATACAAATATGTGATAATAAACAAACAAATCTAAACTAACAAATTTCTAATCATATTTGTTGCGAGATGGCCAGTCAATTTGAGTAACGTTATTGTGTATTCTACGTAATTACCAATTTTACATGACTTCATCATGCAATGACAGCAACTTTTAGCAACAAATCTACCTGCCTCTTGCAACTTCACCTGAAAATGAGTTGACAACACTGGTAGGGCCGTCCCAAGGATCCCGAAATGCACGGACCGTTGCACTGTAGTGGGGGAACAGGAAGTTCCGGCAGGCGCGTCCATCCCTCGTTCTTCAGAATAAAAAAAGCGCCAGGACTGTGCAGTCAAGAAGATAACCTTTGTGTCCGTTTCTATTTATTACTACAGGTATGTAATAGCACGTTTAAACTTTCTAATGTCGAAAGAACATGTCGTACCATGCTAGGTAATACATCCGTTAAGGTATTATCACGTTTGGTAAAGGTTTGATGTGTTATTTTTGTGTCAAACCGATTGAGTGAAAGAACGTGATAAAAAACTATTTTACAAGTCACATAGCTAGAGATGTTGGGTTTGTCTGAGTGAATGTACATAATTTTCTTATGTTAGTTTAATAAATAATCAATTTATTTGGGATTTCTGAGTTCGTTTAGCATATTATTGTTTTTGTGTAAAATTCACAAGCTGGTAATAATAATAATAATAATATACCATTTAGCAGACGCTTTTATCCAAAGCGACATACAGTCATGCGTGCATACATTTTTGTACGGGTGGTCCCGGGGATCGAACCCACTACCTTGGCGTTACAAGCGCCGTGCTCTACCAGCTGAGCTACAGATGGCGGCGCCCTCTCGGTCAGCGTCAACGGACTTCAGTGAGGACAGAGCGGGTGCATCAGAGAGACAATTTCATGGTCGCACTACTGTTTTGAAGATGAATGTAATGATTATCAGTTTTCTACATGTGTACTAATATTCAGACACATTCTGTTGTTTCTGTCTTTATCAATAAATGTTGCTATGGTGTGAACAGGAAATACAATTGGTTTTTGATTTAAGTGATACAGTGAAGACAAGGTTATTAAGGAAATTAGCACACAGTGCTGTCTAAAACCAACTGTAACCTTGTACTAAATGGATTTTGAGTCATTTATGCATTTATCTACTATAGGTTAGGTATTAGCTCAAAAATATTGTGGAGCTCCTGCACCTTAATATAAACAGTACCGGCACCCAAAATGAGTATTAGCACCTATTTCAGTCCAATTCAAGCACTGAATTAGATAATTGAACAAGAACAAAGTTAAAATATTTTTAGAGAATATAGAAAGTGCCAGAACTGTCAAGACAATAACTTTTTGTATCTGTTTCTCTTTATTACTACTGGCCGATTCAGATAAGTCTGAGGCCGGTAACATCAACAGTGAGGACAAACCCAGCCTGCCTCTCTCCTTCCACACTGAGTCCAAACCTACAGTCACTGGGTCCTGATTGTTACAGTGGAGCCCAGTTTACTGCAGGATCCAGAGATGGCATCAGTGAAGCTGGAAGACTGCAGTCAAACACTGGAGCTGAACGTCAACATTAAAGATGAAGAAGAGGAGGAGAAGATTGGGAAATCTGTTTCTCACGGTAAGAGCAGGTTCTATCTAATTACGTTTGTTGGACATGATTTGGAAAGGCACACACCTGTCTATATACAGTGCATTCGGAAAGTATTCAGACCCCTGGACTTTTTCGACATTTTGTTACGTTACAGCCATATTGTAAAATTGATTAAATTGTTTTTTCCCCTCATCAATCTACACACACTACCCCATAATGACAAAGCAAAAACAGGTTTTTATCAATTGTTCCAAAAAACAACAACAACTGAACAATCACATTTACATAAGTATTCAGACCCTTTACTCAGTACTTTGTTTAAGCACCTTTGGTAGTGATTACAGCTAAAGTCTTAATGGGTATGATGCTACAAGCTTGGCACACCTGTACTTGGCACACCTGTTTCTCCCATTCCTCTCTGCAGATCCTCTCAAGCTCTGTCAGGTTGGATGGGGAGCGTTGCTGCACAGCTATTTTCAGGTCTCCAGAGATGTTCGATTGGGTTTAAGTCCCGGCTCTGGCTGGGCCACTCAAGGACATTCAGAGACTTGTCCTGAAGCCACTCCTGCTTTGTCTTGGCTGTGTGCTTAGGGTTGTTGTCCTGTTGGAAGGTGAACCTTCGACCTGGTCTTGAGGTCCTGAGCACACTGGAGCAGGTTTTCATCAACAATCTCTCTGTACTTTGCTCCAATCATCTTTCCCTCGATCCTGACTAGGCTCCCAGTCCCTGCCGCTGAACAACATCCCCGCAGCATGATGCTTCCACCACCATGCTTCACCATAAGGATGGTGCCAGGTTTCCTCCAGACGTGATGCTTGTCATTCAGGCCAAGAAGTTCAATCTTGGTTTCATCAGACCAGAGAATCTTGTTTCTCATGGGGCTGTCATGTGCCTTTTGCTGAGGAGTGTCTTCCGTCTGGCCACTCTACCATAAAGGCCTGATTGGTGGAGTGCTGCAGAGATGGTTGTCCTTCTGGAAGGTTCTTCCATCTCCATAGAGGAACTCTGGAGCTCTGTCAGAGTGACCATCATGTTCTTGGTCAACTATATAGACAGCTGTGTGACTTTCCAAATCATCTCCAATCAATTGAATTTACCACAGTTGGACTCCAATTAAGTTTTAGAAACATCTCAAGGATGATCAAATGAAACAGTATCCACCTGAGCTCAATTTCGAGTCTCATAGCAAAGGGTGTGAATACTTATGTAAACAAGATATTTCTGCGGTTTCATTTTTAATACATTTGCAAACATGTCTAAGAACCGGTTTTCACTTTGTCATTATGGGGTATTGTGTGTAGATTGATGAGGATTTTTATTTATTTAATCAATTTCAGAGTAAGTCTGTAACGTAACAAATTGTGGAAACAGTCAAGGGGTCTGAATACTTTCCAAATGCACTGTACATATCCAAAAGTGGACCTAGAAGTTTGTCCTTAGGTGTCATAAAACCTAGCGGTCAAACAGGGAAATGGTTCCAATCGTTTTTCCTTTTAATTCATCTTAGAAACACTTAAAATAATGGCTGTGTTTCGTGTAGGCTTACCCTGGCGTGACTTTTAGCAATATTCGGCTCTATTTCTTCTCAGATTATAAAACTCTAATTATCATCAAAGTAGACATCATGCAAAACAACAAATCACTGCAATCTCCTGCACGTCATCTCTAGCTGACAACTTTGCTAACAGGTATTGTGGCAATTTAAATCTTGCACAAGACAGTTCACAGATTTGGCTATTTCAATAAATGTAGCCTATTTATTCATTACTACATTTAGCTAACATTAGATGGTTAACCCAGAGATCCTTACCTTTGACTCTATTCGGCAATTTTTGTCCAGATCATCATGACCGCTGAGAAGGAGCTGAGTGTAGAGGGAAGCAGTGTGGCGAGGGAGGTTATCGTCTAGTGTATAAAGAGGGATACGTCCTCCAGTAGCTCAGAGATGGAACCTGGCGAGAGTGAGGATGAATTACCTGCAGTGAGGAACTCAGAGTTCGGGCCTCGTGTTTTAGGGGTGAAGTTTATGGGCCTGTTGCAGCAGTGTGTAGGCGTGAGATGCCTAGATGTGACAAGTGTGCAGGAGGGCATGAGATGAAGAAATGTGTGGTATCGGTGGAGAAAGTTCTGTGTGTTAGTTGTGTGGGTGCTAACGGACTGGAGATCTGAGGTGTCAGGTGAGAGAAAGGCAGATTGAGGTTGCCAGGGTTACAGTAGTACAGAAAGTGTTGTAGCAGAAGCAGTGAAGAGAGTGCTAGAGGAAGATGGGTACAGGGTGAGGGATCTTGAGAGGATTCCTGTGAGTAGGCAGAGACCAAGAGAGAGTGATGGGAAGAATATGTGCTTCAGTAAGGTGGGATTTTTAGCATTTATAGCAATGGTTGTCAATTGTACTGCAGAAATGGATCAAAAGTCCCAGAAAATAGAGGCTGTGGTGGCAGCGGCAGAGAAGTACTTAGGATTACGAGGATTTACTGCAGAACAGCTGCAGGGGGTGTTGAGTGGTAGTGGTCTGGCGTAGGACTAGATGGGGTTAAATAGTGGAATGGGGTGGTGGGTTTTTGTCGTGGAAAATCGCCACGAAGGGACTCAAAGTCAAACTTAAATAAATCATTATTTTTTATCAGCAAGCTGGAGAGGTTCCAACAAACTTAAAAGCACCATAGAACACGTCGGTCGGGAGCTCTGCCGGGGCAGTCCCGTTAGTTGTCCTATATACTGCTTACACAGACAAGTTATATTTGTATGATTTAGCTTATTAATAATTAATTCATCATTAACATTTAGTTCCTGCATGTGACCGACTAATACCTCACAAGGCTTCTTCTCTCCAAGCTGAGACCTTGAAACTGAGATATCCCTTTTGGTTCCCAGAACAATGTTGAGGGCATACTGCCAATTTGTCTGAGGAGGTCAGTCACCTGCACGAACCAAGAACATTTCCCCTCACATTTTAGAGCTTGCTAATACTTGGCAGGGAAATTTTGTATTAATTACTGTATCAATGAATTTAATGTATGTAGTCTGTGAATGGCCTCACACACCAGTACAGTAGGTGGTAGTGAGCATTTCTCCTTTGCCAAGATAATCCATCCACCTGACAGGTGGGGAAATATCAAGAAGCTGATTAAATAGCATGATCATCATTACACAGGTGCACCTTGTGCTGGGGACAAGAGTAGCTGAGGAGGTGCTTGGCAGCGTCTAATGGGGATCCCTAACAAATCCAAAAATGCCACTCTAAAATGTGCAGTTTTTTCACACAACACAATGCCACAGATGTCTCAACTTGAGACAGCATGCAATTGGCATGCTAACTGCAGGAATGTCCACCAGAGCTGTTGCCAGAGAATGTTATGTTAATTTCTCTACCATTAGCTGCCTCCAATGTTGTTTTAGAGATTTATGCTGTGTGGGCGTGCGGTTTGCTGATGTCAATGTTGTGAACAGAGTGCCCCATGGTGGTTTCGGGGTTATGGTATGGGATGCCATAAGCTACAGACAACTAACACAATTGCATTTTATCGATGGCAGTTTGAATGCACAGAGATGCCATGACAAGATCCTGAGGCCCATTGTCCTGCCATTCATCCACCTCCATCACCTTATGTTTCAGCATGATAATGCACAGCCCCATGTCGCAAGGATCTGTACACAAGTGAACATGCTGAAAATGTCCCAATTCTTCCATGGCCTGCATACTCACCAGACATGTCACCCTTTGAGCATGTTTGGGATGGTCTGGATCGCCGTGTACCACAGCTTCTTCCAGTTCCCACCAATATCCAGGAATTTTGCACAGCCATTGAAGAGGAGTGGGACAACATTCCACAGGCCACAATCAACAGCCTGATTAACTTTATGCAAAGGAGAAGTGTCCCGGAGGAGGCAGCGGCAGCTACCCACTTCTCCAGTGCTTCATTTGTAAATTGGGCGGTGCCGGAACCAAAAGTGAGCCCGAGAGGGGGGTGACCTGGGGGTCTCTGAGGTACCAGAACGGATAAAAACAAACAACCTTTATAACAAAGCATTGCATGCATTATCATGGCTTTCGCGTACGGGCATAGAGCAGTGGTGTGGAGCCGCTTGCAGAAGTTACACACATTTCATGCAATTCTAATTCAGTTTAGATGACAAGACTTTTGCAGAATCTTTTTGAATACCTCACAAATGGCCAAAATGACAGGTTACTTTGACACTGAGAATCTGAGATCAATAAAAACGACCTTGTCTTGAATCCATCAATAGCCGAGGCCCCTAAGTGTGCAGAGAAACACATTGTACAATATGAGGAGGAAGATATAGTCCTAAAAAAGCTTTCCAGTTTCACTGACTCACCCAATGATGTGCAGCTCACTCACCGGCCAAAAGCTTATCTCTCTCTTGCTTTACTTTTTTAAACAATGCTGTTTGCTCAATAGGCCTATTTGGAAGTTGATAACTTGGTAACATACAGACATTAGTATTTTATTTTCAGCAGTATCCATTTGCTTTACAACCTGTGTTTTCCAGTGATTGTATTATAAATATTTGCTAAAGGCCTGTTTTGGCTGCATGCTGTTAACTGACAGATTTGCCACACGTTAGGCGTGCCTTGTGATTTGGCAACACACAATCCACAGCTAGGCTATTTTTTATTTTTTTATTAGCTATGGATCCTCTGTGGTGAAATTCTAAGCTTACTCCTGGTGGAGTATTGGGAATGATTTAATTTCTTTCTGACCAGACTGCAGAGTGCTGCAGCACCTCCAGCACACTTCCCACAGCTATTATTCTATTAGGAGATAAATTATGAAGTGCAATGCTGGAGAGAAGAGAGTTGCCGGCTTATGTCTATAACATCACAGAGAGGGAGAGAGATCATAGAAAGTGAATGTCATTGTATTTCTGTGAGAGATACAGGCGTGCTTCTCTCTCTCACCACAGCAATGGCCACGCCTTGGTCTAGGCTACAATGTTGCGCAAACCATAAACCCGGGACGGCCCAACATTAACCAATTCATAGAATATCACGCACGCTTTCACATTACGTTTTTTTAGGGGGCATGACACTTACAGAGGAATCGAAATGTAATTACTCTGATTGCTTTTATTAGGATTTTCATATTGCAAACAGTGGAAATTATTTTTCTTGCCACAAGAGGGAGGCTACCTGATCCTGGCAAATGGGTTCCGGAACGAAAGACTACAAAACTGAGAGGTACCGGAGGATCCAGCTCAAATTAAGCACCGCCCTTCTCATATAATGGGGTAGGGCCATCCCAAGGATCCCTGAACGCACGGACGGTTGCACCAATGATTTCTTATAACTAAACCAAGATAGACCACAGCTGGTCGTTTCCAATGGGAACAGATGAGTCATAGTGGGCAGACCCAAGCACGAGCAAGCGAGATCCTATTGGTGTGTTCTAGCACACATCTACATATTTCTGTTAGGGAACGCCTCCTCTGTGAAGCGCTCGTGTTCAATAACTCAATTCGCCTTTGCGTTCCTTCTAAATAACGTGATTTAAAAAATGTATTTGCAACAGGTAAGTCCACAAAACTTTGTCCACTCTGTGCATAACAGATTTTAGTTTTGGGAACAGAACTGTATTAAGATCAGATGTTTCACCGATTAGAACATTTGCAGAATGTCGGCCAAAATCCATCTCCTTCCATCTTCTCCCACTGCCGGCCAGAACTTCCTCTCATTTGGTAGTGAGTGGAAACGCCAACCGGATGCTTCACAATTATACGTCCAGTGAAATATCTGTCTCATTGTTCTATCTGTGGCTGCACTGTGGTAGTGGGGGAACAGGAAGTTCCAGGCAGGCACGCACCATTCTTCAGTATAAAGAAAGCTCCAGAACTGTAATGTCAAGAAGATAACCTTTGTGTCAGTTTCTATTTATTACTACTGGTATGTGTTATGACAAGTTTCTCTGGCATCAAGTAATTCAGTATGCAAGATAATAGTTAAACCCTTAGATGGAGAGTTGGTTCAAAGTATTCAAAGTAATATTACAGTACCAGATTCACATGACAAGCGGTACCGGCATAGCCTATTGTCATCTGAATGACTTACATAGAAAACCTCTTAGTTTCTATAATGCTTTTCCGAGCTAATTCCATCCAACAGTTGCCAACCATTATTGAGTGTCACTCCTCGCCACATATAGGATCACCCTATATGGTATCGTGTTGCACCCTAGTCAGGATATTCCATCACGTACTCCTTCTAAGATTAGCACCAGTGGCCCCCCAGCTATCTTGGCCCGCATACCTTCTGGCACCCACCAGTGACAGAAATAAATACATGGAATATATGTCATCCTCCAAATCCTTATGCAGCGTTCAATATTCCAAACATTAACTAATACTTTATAAAAGACGTAATATCAGTATGTAATAGCACGTTTAAACTTTCTAATATCGAAAGAACATGTCATACCATGCTAGGTAACATCCGTTAAGGTATTATCACGTTTGGTAAAGGTTTGATGTTATTTTTATGTCAAACTGAGTAAACCTGGTAACTATTTTACAAGTCACATAGCTAGATACTTTGGGTTTGTCTGAATGGATGTACATAATTTCCTCAAGGTGATTTCATAAAGAATCCAGTTATTTCAGATTTCCGAGTTTGTTTTGCATTTTTGGTTTTGTGTAAAATTAACGAGCTGGTAAAATGGCGCCGCCCACTCGGTCATCATCAACGGACTTCAGTGCATCAGAGAGACAATTTCACGGTCGCACTACTGTTTTGAAGCTGAATGTAATGATTATCCGTTTTCTACGTGTACTAATATTCAGACACATTCAGTTGTTTCTGTCTTCATCAATAAATGTTACTATGGTGTGAACGGAAAATACAATAGGTTTTTGATTGAAGTAATACATTGAAGACAAGGTTATTCAGGAAAATAGTACACAGTGCTTCCTAAAACAAACAGTGACCTTGTACTAAATTGCTTTTGTAATTTATGCATTTACAGTACCAGTCAAAAGTTTGGACACACCTACTCATTCAAGGGTTTTTCTTAATTTTTTACTATTTTCTACATTGTAGAATAATAGTGAAGACATCTAAAGTATGAAATAACACATTACATTTCAATTTACGTCATTTAGCAGACGCTCTTATCCAGAGCGACTTACAGGAGCAAATTGGTGCATTCACCTTATAGCCAGTGGGATAACCACTTTACAATTATTATTTTTATTATAATTTTTTTTTGGGGGGGTTAGAAGGATTACTTTATCCTATGCCAGGTATTCCTTAAAGAGGTGGGGTTTCAAGTGTCTCTGGAAGGTGGTGAGTGACTCCGCTGTCCTGGCGTCGTGAGGGAGCTTGTTCCACCATTGGGGTGCCAGAGCAGTGAACAGTTTTGACTGGGCTGAGCGGGAACTGTGCTTCAGCAGAGGTAGGGGGACCAGCAGGCCAGAGGTGGATGAACGCAATGCCCTCGTTTGGGTGTAGGGACTGATCAGAGCCTGAAGGTACGGAGGTGCCGTTCCCCTCACAGCTCCGTAGGCAAGCACCATGGTTTGGTTACACATCATGTAGTAACCAAAAAAGTGTTAAACAAATCAAATATTTTTTAGATTCTTCAAAGTAGCCACCCTTTGCATTGATGACAGCTTTGTAATCTACAATGTAGAAAATAATACACATTTTAAAAAACTCCTGGGATGAGTAGGTGTTCTAAAACTTCAAGTAGACAAACTGCCAGTGTTTTAAAGTTCTATGAAATGAGTCTGTGTAGTTACTAACCCTTGTGATAGTGAGTGGAGGATCACACTAACCCTTGTGATAGTGAGTGGAGGATGATATGGCTTCTACATCTGCATTGCTTGCTCTTTGGGGTTTTAGGCTGGGTTTCTATAAAGCACTTTGTGACAACTTCTGATGTAAAAAGGGCTTCATAAAATACATTTGATTGACATGTATATCACACCAACTGACTGGTTCTTCTGATGTTGTTCACACAGGAGACCATGTTGAGACATTCTCTACATCCAGAGAGCAACAGCAGGAAGATCACAGAGCTAAGAGGTCTCACCACTGCCCACATTGTGAGGAGAGTTTCTCAAATCTATCAAAGTTAAAAATACACCTACAAATACACACAGGAGAGAATCTGTATTCCTGTACTGACTGTAGGAAGAGCTTCACAACATCACAGGCTCTGACAGTTCATCAGAGAGTACACACTGGAGAGAAGCCTTACTCCTGCTCTGACTGTGGGACAAGTTTCTCTCAAATGGGCAGCTTAAAAAGACATGAACGGATACACACAGGAGAGAAGCCTTACTCCTGCTCTGACTGTGGGAAGAGTTTCTCTCGACTGGGCCACTTAAAACAACATGAAGCTATACATACAGGTGAGAAGCCTTACTCCTGCTCTGACTGTGTAAAGTGCTTCAAAACATCAACTGAGCTTAAAGTTCATCAGAGAACACACACAGGAGAGAAACCTTACTCCTGCTCTGGCTGTGTAAAGTGCTTCAAAACATCAACTGAGCTAAAAGTTCATCAGAGAACACACACAGTAGAGAAGCCTTACTCCTGCTCTGACTGTGTAAATTGCTTCAAAACATCAACTGAACTAAAAGTTCATCAGAGAACACACACAGGAGAAAAGCCTTACTCCTGCTCTGACTGTGGGACAAGTTTCTCTCAACTGGCCAACTTCAAAAAACATGAACGTATACACACAGGAGAGAAGCCTTACTTCTGCTCTGACTGTGGGAAGAATTACTCTCAACGGGAAAGCTTAATATCACACCAACGAATACACACAGGAGAGAAGCCTTATTCCTGCTCTTACTGTGTAAAATGCTTCACAAAATCATCTGGGCTAACAGTTCATCAGAGAACACACACAGGAGAGAAGCCTTACTCCTGCTCTGACTGTGTAAAGTGCTTCAAAACATCAACTGAGCTAAAAGTTCATCAGAGAACACACACAGGAGAGAAGCCTTACTTCTGCTCTGACTGTGGGACAAGATTTTACAGATTGGGCAAATTAAAAAGACACCAACGTATACATAAGAAGTGTTAGTGGATTGGATCAAATGAAGAAAGCGTAGAACACGATTATAATCCTATTGTTTCTCACTGTGAGAGAACTGTGCAGAGGAAAGGGAGCGTTGTAGAATGTTAGCATCTCTTTACTTTACTGATCAGTGTGCACCTTGTCAGTTTTGCTGTGCTTAGATAGCTTCTACTGTAAAGATATTGAGAGGACCTTGGATGGGAGGACTAGGGTATGGAGGAAACCATGAGTACATGCATCCATGCCGTGTGTCAGCATTGCAGGATGGTGGTGGTGGTGTGGGGTGGGATTTTATGGCACATATTGGGCCCCTTGATATAAGTGGAGCAACGTTTGAATGCCACAGGATATCTAAACATCATTGCCAATCAGGTGCATCCCTTCATGGCAGCAGTTATCCATCTGCAAATAGATTTTATGCCCCATGCCACAAGGCTTGTCCAGGAATGGTTCAACGAACATGACAGTGAATTCAGGTTACTGCAGTGGCCTTCCGAGGCACCAGATCCCAATCCAACTGTGCATCTGTTGTAGGAGATGGAACGAGCTATTCTGAGTAGAAATCCACTGCCAGACAACTTGACACAACTGTGGGAAGCATTGCAGTCAACATGGGCCAGCATCCCAGTGGAACGCTTTCGACACCTTGTAGAGTCAAAGCCCCGACGAATTGAGGCTGTTCTGATGACAAAGACTATCAGCTGTTCAGAAATGACAGGTCCAGAGAGGGGATGCAAGGAGGGGGCGTGGCTATGTATGTGAATCACAGTATGCAGGCAAAGAGAAGAATAACTGACCTAGAGAAAGAAGAGTTTGAGTGTCTTCAGCTCCGTCCTAAACAACACCCCAGCTCAGTTTCATCTCTGGTAGTGGAGTGCTCTAACATCCACCATGGGCACATGACAAAACACTGCAGCAGAACACTGTGGATTATCTCATAATCACTGTCCATGTGATCAGGATGTCCTCTCCCCAAATAGGTCTCATCCTGTGTGGAGACTTTAATCACCTGCCCATCAAGAGGCTGACAAACTCCCATCCAGACATGAAACAAGTGCCAAAGACAAGACCACAGAGAGGACTCAATCCTAGATCTGATCAACACAACCCACTGTGCTTGCTCTTCTCGGATCCAGTGATCACAAATGTCTGCTGTTCTCTCCAAACACAACATCAGGAGGGAGAAGCGAGGTGCAGCGGAAAAAATGACATCTGGTAACCCAGAACAGAAAGGAGACCTTTGCACGATGTAAGGCCAGTACTGACTGGTCTGCCATATATGAGGTGGAGAGCATCGATGCAAAGGTGGAGATGTTCAACTCCTGCATTCAAACTGCACTTGATGTATGCATGTCAATAAGAAATAAGAAAACAACAACACTGGACCAGCCCTGGATGACTGAAAGAATAAAGGCTGCCATCAGGAAAATACTGAATATTTTCAACAGATGGGGAGAAACAATGACATGGAGAAAATACAGAAACACAGTGCAAATGATTATCAAGGAAGCAAAGACAAGCTACTACAAAACTGAAATCCAGGACCTAAAGAAGAAAAACCCTAAGGAATGGTGGGACTTCATTAACAATGGACTGGGACCAAAGAAAACATCTTTGCTGAGGCATGGACAAGCACCACACCTCTTACCATCTTCCCCTTGCCCATGTCTACAAGGCAGGTTGAGCTGTGCAGCATTGGCCAGTTAAAGCAAGCTCTGACCAGACTCAGCCCACGTAAAGCATGTGGGCCTAATGGCATTCCAGCCTGGCTACTAAAAGAGCATGCAGAAGATCTAGCCCCTGTCATCAAACACATTGTTAACACCTCCTTCTGGCAGGGGACAGTTTTATTATCTAAGTGGACGAATCAGTATGACTACCTCCCAAAGCCCAGCACTACTACTGCCCTTGTGAAAGCCACACACTCCTGGCTGACAGCTACAGACTCCATAAAACCAACAATTGTGAGGGTGCTACTTGCTGATGTGTTCAAAGCCTTTGATCAAGTAGATCACGCAAAGTTCCTGCAACATCTGTCTGACATTGAACTGTGTCAAAGGTTACTAGCCTGGCTCCACAGCTACACCACCGAAAGAGGGCAGAGGGTGATGGCAACTGGCACATTTAGCCCTTGGTCAGAGGTCACCTCTGGTGTTCCACAAGGTGGCGTGGTTTCACCATATCTGTTTCTCCTTCACATGTCCACCCGAAAAGTTGTTTTCAGTGACACTCTGGACACTGGGTATGCAGACGATGTAGGGCTGTCCCGAGCCATACCATTAACCAGCATCCAAGAGGACACTTCCATGGGCTTGGAGATACAGCAGCTGGAAGAGTGGGCCACATCCAACAACATGGTCCTGAATGGGAAAAAGTCTGTGGAAATTCAGATATGTTTTTATAAAGACCATCCACAACCTGCACCACTAATCCTAGGAGGACAGGAAGTACCAGTGGTAACAACATCCAAGTATCTTGGTTTTCATCTAGACTCTAACCTCAGTGGTGACACGTGGAGTAGTCAGTAAAAAGGCCACAAAAGCACCTTTTTGACATTTCTTGCCAGTAATGTCCTACTGAAGATCTGGTCACAGTCTATACTACACTGGCCAGGCCTTGTCTGGAATACGGTGGAGTGCTGTTAGTTGGATGCAGTAAAAAGCAGCAGGCCCAACTAGACAGGGTGCAGAGGAGGGCCTTGAGGATCATCTCCAGAGGTGGAGCAGTCCAACCACAGCTCCCGTCACTGCAGAGCAGGCGAGAACAGGCTGCAGTGTACCTGGTGAAGGACATGCACACTCTTGACCATCCACTGAATGACCTGCTCCCTCCAAGAAGAGGTAACTGCACCACCAGGTTCCCGAGAAACAGCCACAAACTGTCCTGTATAACTGCCCGTACAAACCGCCTGCGAAACGCCACTCTACCCACTGATATCAGACTGCATAATAACTCCCAAAATCTTTTTTAAAAATCACATTTTAATATTTCGATTTCCATCAAGCGTTCTGTATTCTACTTATGTCACGTATTGTGTTATGTATTTTAAAACCAGTGTTTTGTAGTTATTAGTCATGTAAATTCTGCATTTATTCAGTTTTATCGGTGAGCAAGAATAAATCAACTCAAACTCAAAGGGGGTTGCAACTCAATATTAGGAAGGCGTTCCTAATGTTTTGTGGACTCAGTGTACATCAGATAAAGATGTGTGATGATCAGTTTTTAGCATTAGTTTGGGTGGATAATTTTTTATTACTAAACATCTTTTGTTTAATGATAAACAGGCTATGAATCGACTACTTGTGTTTATGAAATTGTATTTTAAAATACCAGATTAATTATTTTAGTAATTGATGATGAATGTATTTGAATAACTGTATTGAAGTTAATTGATCTGGCTGGAGGTAGCCTAGCGGTTAAGAGTGTTGGGCCAGTAACTAAAAGGTCGCTGGTTTGAATCCCGTGCCAATTAGTTCCAAAATCTGTCATTGTGGCCTTGTGCAAGGCAATTAACCCCAATTGGTCCTATAAGTCGCTCTGGATAAGAGCATCTGCTAAATTACAAATATGTAATGAAAAATGATGTTTGTACATGAGTTTGTGCTGGGCAACCTCTTCTTCTCTTGTGCATAAATATAACAAAGTGTTTAAAGTGAAATAGTTAGTCTATACAGTGCATTCTGAAAGTATTCAGACCCCTTGACTTTTTCAACAAGAAAATACGTTACAGCCTTATTGTAAAATTGATTAAAAAATAAAAATTCCCTCATCAATCTACACACAATACCCCATAATGACATAGCGAAAACAGGTTTAGACATTTTTGCAAATTTATTAGAAATAAAATGAATCTCGAAATTTAGCTCAGGTGCATCCTGTTTCCATTGATCGTCCTTGAGATGTTTCTACAACTTGATTGGAGTCCACCTGAGATAAATTCAATTGATTGGACATGGTTTGAAAAGGCACACACCTGTCTATATAACATCCCACAGTTGACATTGCATGTCAGAGCAAAAACCAAGACATGAGGTCGAAGGAATTGTCCGTAGAGCTCCGAGACAGGATTGTGTCGAGGCACAGATCTGGGGAAGGGTACCAAAAAATGTCTGCAGCATTGAAGGTCCCCAAGAACAGCGTGGCCTCCATCATTCTTAAATGGAAGAAGTTTGGAACCACCAAGACACTTCCTAGAGCTGTACGCCCGGCCAACTGCGCAATCGGGGGAGAAGGGCCTTGCTCAGGGAGGTGACCAAGAACCCGATGATCACTTTGACAGAGCTCCAGAGTTCAGACCGCTTGGAGTTTGCCAAGAGGCACCTAAAGGACTCTGACCATGACAAACAAGATTCTCTGGTCTGATGTTACCAAGATTGAACTCTTTGGCCTGAATGTCAAGCGTCACATCTGGAGGAAGCCAGGCACCATGCCTACGGTGAAGCATGATCGTGGCAGTATCATGCTGTGCAGATGTTTTTCAGAGGCAGGGACTGGGAGACTAGTCAGGATCGAGGGAATAATGAACGGAGCAAAGTACAGAGAGATCCTTGATGAAAACCTACTCGAGAGCGCTCAGGACTTCAGACTGGGACGAAGGTTCACCTGGCCCAGCCAGAGCCCAGACTTGAACACAATTTAACATCTCTGGAGAGACCAGAAAAGAGCTGTGCAGCAATGCTCCCCATCAGAGCTTGAGAGGATCTGCAGAGAAGAATTGAAGAAACTCCCCAAATACAGGTGTGCCAAGCTTATAGCGTCATACCCAAGACGACTCGATGCTATAATCACTGCCAAAGGTGCTTCAAGAAAGTACTGAGTAAAGGGTCTGAATACTTATGTAAATTTGATATTTCCGTTTTTTATTAATAAATTAGGAAAAACAACTAAAACCTGTCTTTTGCTTTGACATTATGGGGTATTTTGTGTAGGTTGATGAGGGGGAAAAACTGTTAAATCAATTTTAGAATATGTCTGTAACGTAATAAAATGTGGAAAAAGTCAAGGGGTCTGAATACTTTCAGATTGCACTGTATATAGCCAAGCTATCATTGACTAGGTATTGGCACCCCATGTATATAGCCAAGCTACCATTGACTAGGTATTGGCACCCCATGTATATAGCCAAGCTATCATTGACTAGGTATTGGCACCCCATGTATATAGCCAAGCTACCATTGACTAGGTATTGGCACCCCATGTATATAGCCAAGCTATCATTGACTAGGTATTGGCACCCCATGTATATAGCCAAGCTACCATTGACTAGGTATTGGCACCCCATGTATATAGCCAAGCTACCATTGCTCATCGTGTATTAATTCCTCGTGCTACAATCTTTTTCCTATTATTATAATTGTTGTATTGTGTTCTCTATTGTTGGTCAACATTTCACTGTTAGTCTACACCTGTTGTTTACCAAACATGTGACAATTCAAATGAAATGACTACGTGTTTAGTAAATTGTCTTCTAAACTAAAATATAACCTTGACATGTAAAGTGTTGGTTCCATGTTTCATGAGCTGAAATAAAAGATCCCAGAAATTTTCCATACGCATAAAAAGCTTAATAATCTCAAATGTTGTGCACACATTTTTTTCCATCCCTGTTAGTGAGGATTTCCCCTTTGCCAAGATAATCCATCCACCTGACAGGTGTGGCATATCAAGAAGCTGATTAAACAGCATGATCATTACACAGGTGCACCTTGTACAATAAAAGGCCACTCTGAAATGTGCAGTTTTGTCACACAACACAATGCCACAGATGTCTACATTTTGAGGGAGTGCGTAATTGGCATGCTGACTGCAGGAATGTTCACCAGAGCTGTTGCCAGAGAATTGAATGTAAATGTCTCTACCGAGAATTTGGCAGAACATCCAACTGGCTTCACAGCCACAGACCATGTGTCACCGTGCAAGCCCAGGACCTCCACATCTGGCTTCTTCACCTGCAGGATAATCTGAGATCAGCCACCCGGACAGCTGATGAAACTGAGGAGTATTTCTATCTGTAATAAAGCCCTTTAGTGGGGGAAATCATTCTTATTGGCTGATGGGTGGGCCTGGCTCCCAAATGGTTGGGCCTATGCCTTCCCAGGCCCACCCATGGCTGCTCCCCTGCCCATTCATGTGAAATCCATAGATTATGGCCTAATGAATGTATTTCAATTGACTGATTTCCTGATTTCCTTATAAAATTGTTGAAAGTTGTGTTTATATTTTTGTTCAGTTAGTTAAAATCTTACAAAAAAACTGATGATGAATATGTTTGGAAAACTGCATTGATCTGCCAATGAAAAATATCATTTGTACATGAATTTGTACTGGTCAACCACTCCTCTTTTGTATTCAGTTCTTCCATATAAGATCTGACAGTATGAATGGTTCTTATGGTTGTATTCAGTTCTTCCATATTAGATCTGACAGTATGAATGGCTCTTATGATTGTATTCAGTTCTTCCATATTAGATCTGACAGTATGAATGGTTCTTATGGTTGTATTCAGTTCTTCCATATTAGATCTGACCATATTAATGGTTCTTATGGGCTGAGTGCCTGGAGTGACTACAGTCATACCAAGTTTTCTCTGACCCTGTGATCTCACCAGGACAGAACCACATGTCTCTATCTCACTCCAGCCCAGAAGGTGGCAGTGATGTACCTTATACGTTGGTCTGAACACCACCAATAAACACCATAGAAGAAGAATGCATTCTTAGCAACAACCAAGGGGCCATGCAGCTTTCCACTGTTCGAAAGACTGTCTATTATATGGAACAGATTGGCATGTGACCACTCTAACAATGTAGACACGTCCTCAAAGATTGGACATGAATCTGTGTTGGTCAAACTCTTCTCTTCTCTATCATTAAATACAACAAAACTATGTTTTAAGTTAAATATTTAGTGTTTGTCTAAAGCTGGAAAAAAGACCTGAAATGAGCATCACAAAGATACATTTGACCTATGCACTAACAAGCTTTTTCAATATACGCAGCTTTGTCACCAGCTGCAGTACTGTAGCTTTATTCATCTACTGTACTTCAACATGTGCTCACATTGGATGGGTTGATTAGGGTTCATACCATGTCTTAAACCGCTAGCTAGCTACTTACAAGCCACAACATTTACATTTTAGTCATTTAGCAGACGATCTTATCCAGAGCGACTTACAGTTAGTGAGTGCATACATTTTCATACTGGCCCCCCGTGGGAAACGAGCCCACAAGCGCCATGTTCTACCAACTGAGCTACAGGGGACTTACAACACACGTACATTTACTGTAGAACTGTTTCATGGGGAGTGAAAATATATGTAATCAAAACTATCTGTAGAAGGAAAATTGTTCTACACTTTTCTTACACTGAAAATGTGAAATAGTTTTTGTATGTTGGCAAGATAAAAACAATATTTAATCCCTATTAAGATTTAAGCTAGCAACATGTAAAGGGGTGTGTAGACTTTCACTGTGACTGTATACGTACCATTGACTTGCAATGGATTTGTGCCACAAATGCTAAAAAGTTAGCAGTTATAACAATAGTAGGATAAACAATATATGACCAGGACTATATTGAGGGACAGACTGTTGAAATGTCCAGTTGATTATGTAAACAGTCTTGTAGAACTCTGGCATTGATGGTCCATCGGAGGGGGGAGTCATTGATATGAATGCTCAGAGTAAAAGAGCTGTGAACTCACCTGTGATAGCCCACGTCTACCACAACCTTTCCTATTGTGTTTGTAAGCACCACAGCATTTTAGGCAGCCATTGTTCAAAATGTGTTCATACATACATACAGTACAATGGGAGGGCGTGTGGAAGGAACAGGGGAGAACCAGGAGTTTGATCTCTGACTTCTATTTAGGACTGGGATCCCTCTGTGGGCCGGGCTTTTCAGAATATCTCTTGATTCTCTTTTAAACATGCTAGAAACCTAAAGGACAGCCTAGTAAGAGCAGATGAATATGTTCCCCCTCAGCATTTCCTATCCACCCTCCCCTCAAATCATTGTGAGAACTGTAATGTGATGACCAAGGGGGATTTCTTTCTTCACCCTCATACTGGAAATAAAATGTATGTCATTGGTAGAATTTCCTGTAAAACAAAATGTGTGGTATATTTCCTGATGTGCCCATGTGGCTATTATTATGTTGGAAAGTCTAAGAGAAATGTGAAAGGTGAAAGAGCAACTCCCCTGCAGGGTTGCCAACTAATTTCCAGGGGAAGTTGTTAGAAGGTCAATTTGTTGCTAAAAGTTGCTAAATGACGTTGTGATGTCATTACGTGATGACATCATTACATTTTAGTCATTTAGCAGACGCTCTTATCCAGACCGACTTACAGTTAGTGAGTGCATACATTTTTCGTTATAACATAACATTGCGTCATTACGTAGAATACACAATAACGTTATTCAAATTGACTGGCCATCTCGCCTACAAATATGATTTGACATTTGTTAGTTTAGATTTGTTGGTTTAGTATCACATATTTTTATTTGTAAAAGTAATTTGAAACGCAACACATTTATATGATCAGATATTTTTTATTTTTAAACACAACACATTGAATTATTGAACAATTACACATTATTGAACAATTACATTTTATTTATTTTCTTATTAACTAGTAAACTTACACATTCTGAACAATTATAGTTTCAAGCAGTGTATTGGTAGTTAGTTAACATGCTACCTGACTGATCAACAATTATAGGTACAAGCTAATAACAAGGTATACAGTGAGGGGAAAAAATATTTGATCCCCTGCTGGTTTTGTACGTTTGCCCACTGACAAAGACATGATCAGTCTATAATTTTAATGGTAGGTTTATTTGAACAGTGAGAGACAGAATAACAACAAAAAAATCCAGAAAAACGCATGTCAAAAATGTTATAAATTGATTTGCATTTGTTTTGAAAGCGCTGCAAAATCTGGAACCCTACAAATCAGCTGGGCTAGACAATCTGGACCCTTTCTTTCTAAAACTAGCCGCCAAAATTGTTGCAACCCCTATTACTAGTCTGTTCAACCTCTCTTTCATAACGTCTGAGATCCCCAGAGATTGGAAAGCTGCCGCGGTCATCCCCCTCTTCAAAGGGGGTGACACTCTAGATCCAAACTGCTACAGACATATATCCATCCTGCCCTGCCTTTCGAAAGTATTTGAAAGCCAAGTTAACAAACAGATCACCGACCATTTCGAATACCACCGTACCTTCTCCGCTATGCAATCCGGTTTCCGAGCTGGTCATGGGTGCACTTCAGCCACGCTCAAGGTCCTAAACGATATTATAACCGCGATTGATAATAGACAGTACTGTGCAGCTGTCTTCATAGACCTGGCCAAGGCTTTCGACTCTGTCAACCACCGCATTCTTATTGGCAGACTAAATAGCCTTGGTTTCTCAAATGACTGCCTTGCCTGGTTCACCAACTACTTCTCAGATAGAGTTCAGTGTGTCAAATCGGAGGGCCTGTTGTTTGGACCTATGGCAGTCTATGGGGGTGCCACAGGGTTCAATTCTTGGGCCGACACTTTTCTCTGTGTATATCAATGATGTCGCTCTTGCTGCTGGTGACTCTCAGATCCACCTCTACGCAGACGACACCATTTTGTATACATCTGGCCTTCATTGGACACTGTGTTAACAAACCTCCAAAAGAGCTTCAATGCCATACAACACTCCTTCAGTAGCCTCCAACTGCTCTTAAACACTAGTAAAACTAAATGCATGCTTTTCAATCGAACGCTGCTGGCACCTGCCCACCCGACTAGAATCACCACTCTCGACGGGTCTGACCTAGAGTATGTGGACAACTACAAATACCTAGGTGTCTGGTTAGACTGTAAACTCAACTTCCAGACTCACATAAAGAATATCCAATCCAAAGTTACATCTAGAATCGGCTTCCTATTTCGCAACAAAGCCTCCTTCACTCATGCTGCCAAACATGCCCTCGTAAAACTGACTATCCTACCGATCCTTGACTTCGGCGATGTCATTTACAAAATAGCCTCCAACACTCTACTCAGCAAATTGGATGTAGTCTATCACAGTGCCATCCGTTTTGTCTCCAAAGCCCCATACACTACCCACCACTGTGACCTGTACGCTCTTGTTGGCTGGTCCTCACTACATGTTCGTCGTCAAACCCACTGGCTCCAGGCCATCTATAAATCACTGCTAGGCAAATCCCCGCCTTATCTTAGCTCATTGGTCACCATAGCAGCACCCACCCATAGTCTGCGCTCCAGCAGGTATATCTCACTAGTCACTCCCAAAGCCAACACCTCCTTTGGCCGCCATTCCTTCCAGTTCTCTGCTGCCAATGACTGGAACGAATTGCAAAAATCTCTGAAGCTGTAGACTCTTATCTCCCTCAATAACTTTAAGCATCAGTTGTCAGAGCATCTTACCGATCACTGCACCTGTACAGAGCCCATCTGAAATTAGCCCACCCAACTACCTCATCCCTATATTGTTATTTATTTTGCTCTTTTGCACCCCAGTATCTCTATTTGCACATAATCTCTTGCACATCTAGCATTCCAGTGTTAATACTATTGTAATTATTTTGCACTATGGCCTATTTATTGCCTTACCTCCATAACTTACTACATTTGCACACACTGTATATATATTTTCTGTTGTATTTTTGACTTTATGTTTTTTACCCCATATGTAACTCTGTGTTGTTTTTATTGCACTGCTTTGCTTTATCTTGGCCAGGTCGCAGTTGTAAATGAGAACTTGTTCTCAACTGGCTTACCTGGTTAAATAAAGGTGAAATAAAAACAAATAAAAAAATTAATGTGGGAAATAAGTATTTGACCCCATCTCAATCAGAAAGATTTCTGCCTCAAGGGGGGCACTTACCCTGCGACTTAAAAAAACGCCCCTTTTCTAAAAACAACATTTCATTAAATAACTAAAAAAGTGTAAATTGTAGCAATTTATTTCCCTTTATAGTTTATTAGCCTAAGCATGACCTTCATCCGCATAATCCCCCCCCCACCATTTGTTTTCTTGTGTGTGTAAGCAATTAGACATTGTTCTTAGGGGGGGCGAGTTACCCCCTAGTACCCTACCGCCAGTCTCCTCTAGGTACATAGGATGGCTACTTCCCAACCAGAACCCTGGCCTGATGCAAACGTGAGTAGATTACGTTGAAAACAACGGTCGGCCATCTTGGAGACAGTCTCTACCTCTTATACCTCAGTGGTCAGGCGGGCACCATTCTTCAGATAAAGAAAAAAAGAGCTAAAACTGTGCTGTAAAGACAATAGCTGTTGTGTCCATTTCAAATGTATTACTACAGTTATGTAATAGCACGTTTCAACTTTCTAATATAGAAAGAACATTTCATAACATGCTAGGTCACAAATACGTCAAGGTATTATCAAGTTTGGTAAAGGTTTTAGCTACGTGTTATTTTAGTGTCAAACCAAGTGAGTGAAGAACGTGATAAAAACTATTTTACAAGTCACATAGCTAACTAGAGACTTTGGGTTTGTCTGCGTGATTGAATGTACATAATTTCATCAAGATAATTTAATAAATAATCAATTTATTTGAGATTTCTGAGTTTGTTTTACATCAACATACTTCACTGCAGACAGTGCGGATGCATTAGAGAGAGAGAAGTTGACGGTTGCACTACTATTTTGAAGCTGCCTGAATGTAATGTCCAGCAGTTTTCTACATGTGTTGTAATCTAGGGTTGGAATGAACCGGAAACTAAAGTGTTCTATACTTTTCAGGAGGCAGTAGGTGGTACTCCAAGACTGCCAACACACGCTGAGGAAGAGTCAGATTATTAATTAATTAATTAATTAATTTTAATTAATTAATTTTTTTATTTAGCAGACGCTCTTATCCAGAGCGACTTACAGGAGCAATTAGGGTTAAGTGCCTTGCTCAAGGGCACATCGACAGATTTTTCACCTAGTCGGCTCGGGGATTAGAACCAGCGACCTTTCGGTTACTGGCACAACGCTCTTACCCACTAAGCTACCTGCCGCCCTCAGATGGTGAACTCCAGACAGTAGGTGGTACTCCTCCAAGACTGCCAACACACGCTGAGGAAGAGTCAAATGGTGAGCTTGAAGCAGTAGGTGGTTGTCAAGTTGTGTATGGTTCACACTGCAGCTCTTTGCCCAAACTTGAGAAAGGCCTCTTTAAGGACTGAAGGACGCAAGGGACAACTCAATTTTCTTCTGCTTGGAAGGACAGGACCTAGGGGAGACTTAGGAAGCTTTGAGTTTGAAGACTACTCCTACAAATGGTTAAGAGTCATTCAAGCGGAAATTAACTGGTTCTGGAGGAAGTGGAGTCAGTTGGCTGGACCTAACCTGTTTGTGAGGAGTAAGTGGCAGACAAAGCAGCGAAACGTGGCCGTTGGAGACGTCGTCTGGCTTGCAGACCAGAACGCTTTGAGGAGTCAGTATAAGCTTGGTAGGGTCATCGATGTCAACGCTGGCATTGTGAGAGATGCAAATATTCGAACCTTCCCAAGTTATCCCATCTCAACTTTGAAGCATGTTCATGGAGACAAAACAAAGAAACGTTCAATCAAAATCCCTGCTACAATTCTTCACAGGGACGTCAGGTTGTGTTATTACCTGTAGAAGAGCAGAAGTAAAGCCATCGAAGATAAAGCCGATGTGACCTCCTTGGGTTCAAGAACCAGGAGATCAAGTGGGAGGTGTTGCGTAAAAAGACAGGTATTCATATTCAAGGCATTCACATTTTCAACTTATTTCAAAGATAAAACACAAGCAGGGGGCGAAAAAGTGTATGCATTGTGGAACCCATCATTAGCTTGTGTTTCCCCGGGGAACATATATACTGGTGCACCTTTGTGATAGCAGGTGGTGAAATGTTTGGTGAAAAAGCTGCGGTGTGAACCATACACAACTTGACAGTTGATAACCGGGCGTGGCAGTCAGGAAAGTCAGGAAAGCTGTCGTCGCAGAGAGGAGTATTGACTGCCATCTCAACATGGCGGAGGAAGCTCTTGGAATAACAGTGAAGGAGCTGAAGCAAAAAAGAACAGTTGCTCGCAGAGAGTTCTTGGAAGCTTTCCTGACTTCAGGCCGTTAATCCTTTTGTCTTCACTGCCAAGCCTGGTTATCAACTGTCAAGTTGTGCATGGTTCACACTGCAACTCTTTGTCCAAACTTGAAAAAGGCCTCTTTAAGGACTAAAGGACGCAAGGGACAACTCAATTTTCTTCGGACTATATTTAATTCCAGTTCGTTAGTTAGTTAGGTTGATAACCTTTAAAGGCAAAACACAAAAATAAATATACATTACTTCAAGTAAGTTCATTTCAAATTAAATATATAATCTCAATGTAGTCATATTAACTAAATTATACTATATATACTAAATTAGACAATTGGTCTCAATTCACAACACAAATAAACACCTAACTGGCAACAATTTTACACAACAATGTCCATGTGCCTACCGGTTGAGTCTCCAGAATCCTAAATGAGCTGAATGTGTATGAATGAGAGTCTCCTCTTCCATGAAGGAATTCCAGTGAAATGCTTTTTCACCACCTGCTATCACAAAGGTGCACCAGTATATATGTTCCCCAAGGAAACACAAGCTAATGATGGGTTCCACAATGCATACACTTTTTCGCCCCCTGCTGTTGTTTTATCTTTGAAATAAGTCGAAAATGTGAATGCCTTGAATATGAATACCTGTCTTTTGACGCAACAGTGGTACTAAGCCAAGACTGCCATCACACAGTGACATAGATTCAGAGACTGAAGCCAATGCTGGTTGTGCAATTCAGGAGACAACTGACTCTGACAATGATGATGTTGAAAAATATTCTACCTTCAGAGAGGACCTGGCAACCTGGATAAGTGATTTCCAAGTGAAACACAATGCTGTTAATGCACTTCTGAAGATGCTGCAGTCTAATGGTCACCCAGATTTGCCTTCCACTGCTAGAACTCTCCTAGAAACGACCAATGTTTTTGTTGAAGTCAAGTCTAATGTGGAGTTTGTCAGATTTAAAGTGAAGGTGGAGTTAGTGAAACATCTAAGCATATATCCTAAATCAGTGGTTGGAGATTTGAATCTTTTAGAAATATCCCTTAATCTGGATGGTCTCCCTTTGTTCAAAAGTACCAATATGTCGTTATGGCCACTTTTGTGCTCTATCAATCTATCACCACCCACAGTGTTTCCTCTGTCACTTGCAATGGCATCATGGAAACCAAGCTCCCTGGAATTCCTCAATGACACTTTGCTGGAGCTTAAAGAGTTGATGCAGACCGGCTTGAAGTGGGGAGACACAACACTGCAAGTGAAAGTTTGTTCTGTAACGTGATGCCCCTGCGAAAGCCATGGTAAAATGCATAATGATGTATTCTGGCTAGTATGGCTGTGACGGGTGCACTCGTGTTGTGCTTACCATCTTGCACAGCCTGTAGCAAGCCCCATTTAGCTACAGCCAAGTTCACAAGCTGTATTAGTTATGCAAACTATCTTGGCTGGTAAATCAAGAGACTGAACAGTGTGGAATTGGTGTTTTGTTTTTCTGCACAGGGCATACAGCATTATTATGTTGTACATTTAGTCAAAGAGAACAATGTTGAAGTTGTACCAGAGCAGTGGGTGGAGAAGAGAGATGGGGTGAGTTGATTGCGTCCTACCTGACCGGTCGCTCCTACCAAGTGGCGTGGCGAGAAGCTGTCTCCGCACCACGTTCTCTCACCACTGGTGTCCCCCAGGGCTCAGTTCTGGGCCCTCTCCTATTCTCCCTATACACCAAGTCACTTGGCTCTGTCATATCCTCACATGGCCTGTCCTATCATTGCTACGCTGACGATACACAACTAATCTTATCCTTTCCCCCTTCTGATAACCAGGTGGCGAATCGCATCTCTGCATGTCTGGCAGACATATCAGTATGGATGACGGATCACCACCTCAAGCTGAACCCTGGCAAGACGGAGCTGCTCTTCCTCCCGGGGAAGGACTGCCCGTTCCATGATCTCGCCATCACGGTTGACAACTCCGTTGTGTCCTCCTCCCAGAGTGCGAAGAGCCTTGGCGTGACCCTGGACAACACCCTGTCGTTCTCCGCTAACATCAAGGCGGTGACCCGATCCTGTAGGTTCATGCTCTACAACATTCGGAGAGTACGACCCTGCCTTACACAGGAAGCGGCACAGGTCCTAATCCAGGCACTTGTCATCTCCCGTCTGGATTACTGCAACTCGCTGTTGGCTGGGCTCCCTGCCTGTGCCATTAAACCCCTACAACTCATCCAGAATGCCGCAGCCCGTCTGGTGTTCAACCTTCCCAAGTTCTCTCACGTCACCCCCCTCCTCCGCACACTCCACTGGCTTCCAGTTGAAGCTCGCATCCGTTACAAGACCATGGTGCTTGCCTATGGAGCAGTGAGGGGAACGGCACCTCCGTACCTTCAGGCTCTGATCAGTCCCTACACCCAAACGAGGGCATTGCGTTCATCCACCTCTGGTCTGCTGGCTCCCCTTCCTCTGCGGAAGCATAGCTCCCGCTCAGCCCAGTAAAAACTGTTCGCTGCTCTGGCACCCCAATGGTGGAACAAGGTCCCTCACGACGCCAGGACAGCGGAGTCACTCACCACCTTCATTTGAAACCCCACCTCTTTAAGGAATACCTGGGATAGGATAAAGTAATCCTTCTCCCCCCCCAAAAATAAAAAATAAAAACTTTTTAAATTTTTTTAGAAAAATGAAAAAATAAAAACAAAATTTGTAAAGTGGTTATCCCACTGGCTATAGGGTGAATGCACCAATTTGTAAGTCGCTCTGGATAAGAGCGTCTGCTAAATGACGTAAATGTGCCCTTGAGCAAGGCACTTAACCCTAATTGCTCCTGTAAGTCGCTCTGGATAAGAGCGTCTGCTAAATGACTAAAATGTAATGTAAATGTTGATCAGTTAAATAGTTTACCCTTTTTAGGCAAAGAGATGGATAAATAGTTCACTTTAAACAGTGTCTCATATCTTGCAGGTCCTGTGTTGCTACTGGCCAAGAAATGCCATTAAGAGAGGAGACCGGCCTGACAAAATATTATGGGAGTAGTACAGAATTTCCATCTTTTCATCAACTGGTAAAATAATATTTGACTGTCCATCCACTCCCGTTTATATTGCCATGTATGCTTGGTTGTGTGGCTCTGGAGCAGGTTGCATCAGTTGAACATACTCCTACACGTAAGGCTAGTTACAACGTAGAATATGTTCTAAGCCAGGCGTAAACCTGTGTCACCACCTGGTTGTAAGTAATAGCTTTTGCTACGCCAGGGTGTAAAAACTAAGTGTAATGTGGGGTAGACGTATAGTATATATCTATAACTAGTTTCCAAGGGAAGTGTTTCATGACTAGTCATGTCCAGTGGCGGCTCCTGAAAAAATTCTCAGGGGGGGCAATTTTTCTGATGATTTAGGTGACCTACACACATTTAAAAAAAGATATGTCCAGCAACAACATGAAGACAGGGGCAGCATATAAGTCAATACTGATATACACATTACTTGCTTCAAAAAGGCCTCATGGTTGAATTGGAAATATGTGCACCTGAGCATAATTCACAACAAGCAAGCAGGAGCTTTTGATAGAGGCTACTGAAAACATTGATGCAAGTTATTGGTAATAAGACATTTTTATAGACTTCCATATTCTGCCCTCTTGTATAGATTTGTGAAAATGAACAGTGATAGACATTTTGCCTGAAAACAGAATTTGAAAATAATTTCTAGAAAAGGTAAACACAGCTATCTGTATGGCTTTGTAAAAATGAACAACCATATTCTGGCCAATTGTATAGATTTGTAAATATGATGATGTCTCCTTTCATGCATACATTTTCAAATAAAGCTCTGCTTTGAGAAAGATCGAATGATATTGTTTAATCTTACCTTATGGCCTGCACACTGCTTGTGAAGCTGTCGAGGGCACGTTTGATAAAGACAGCATCGATGTCCTTCTTCTGTAGCTTCTGGTACAGAATGTCGACGTGGGGCATGATTTTGTGAAAAAGCCGCAGGAAAAAAATAAAATCTTCATCATGTAGCATCCTCACGTAGCCATATGCCTCTCTCACGGTGGGCTGGTCAAATGAACCCAATGAACCCGTCCGAATGGCTTCAAAACATTCTATGAGGTCGTCTCGATTCTCGTAGACAGTGTTCACGACTCTGCTTAGTAGAAACCTGTTGAATTATAAAATTTGGTCTGGGAGGTCCTAATTGTTTCGTTGCCAATTTATCTTGATTTGTTCGCCGACAAAAAGGAACTTCTTTCAAAGAGACAATCGAGTTGCACTGAAGGCTAGCCATTTTTACAGTACTAGTGAATTGATTGATGAGGCTACCCGCTCTTTTCTTAGTTACGTTCATGGTTACGTTACGTATGACGAAAGCGCGTAAGTGCAAGCCCTCAGAAACCCATAGAGATTGTATTGAAAGCTCTGATATTTGAAAAAAATTGATTTTACATTAGAGGCTATGAGAGACTTCTGGGCGATTTTCAACCTGACTGAAATCGGCCCAAAACGGGCGGGGACATTTGAAGCACGACTTTAGCCTGATTGGACATTTAGTGGCAGATCAGACGTCTAGATTAGAACACTGATAACTACTGTTGCCGTGATATAATTGATTAGAAAAAAAAACCTTCCTTTTCCCGTTTGGCAGTGCGTCGCCCATATCGCCCTAATGAACACACCGCCCCTGGTCATGTCGCATCTTGTTCAATTTTCTAAATCATTACGTCGGGCGTAGGTAGGTCCAACTTATCTCTTACACCTTATCGTCTAACTGGTGCAACCCACTCCTGGTCAGTAGAGTCAGGAACTTCCCCCTCTTAAGTACTATATGTATTGGCTGAAAGTATTACTATGTGAATTACAAATACTCAATAGCCGGTTTGCCAGTGTTAATAAGAAACTATTTATGACAATGTTTATTGCACGTACAGACAATTACTCTGTGGCAGAGCAACGAGCCAAACGGGGGTTGACACCTCCAATGTTGAATCTGACGAGGAACCAGCGAAGAGGGCGGTGACTAAACCAATCAGATTCCGTGTAGAGCCACCTGGTGAGGATTTCTTAACTGCTCTTATTCCATTGTGTGTATTACATGCATCAGGAAGTAGATGAAATAAATGAGTATTTTTTTGTATTGTCCTTCGTAAGATGATGATGGAAGTGAAGCACTCCAGAAAAAGACAAATGAACCCAGACAAGCCCAGCGTACAGTGCCACAGCTTCCACCAGCCCCTAGTGGTAAGATCCTGCATTAGGCTACTAGGTCATTGAATGTATAATCAGCAAGTTGATGGTAAGTTTTACACACATTCAAGTATGTGGGTGAAGAAAAGCTTACAGTTAATGCAAGTACTAGTCTTAAATTGAGACGGCATGAAATCATGACCTAATGACAGTTGATATGACAAGAAATTACCACACCCATCTGATCTTGACATACTTGATTATTTAGTGACCAAAAGTGTAACAGTTCTTAATTTTTTTTATTTTTAGTAACTTCAAGAGCCAGTGTCTTTGAAAAGACCCTACAACAAGGTACATAATGTTTCAAGTCTGATAAACAAGCCTACTTTCTCAAAGTTCTGTTCCTACCAACTGTATGGGATGAACAGGAAAATCTGATAAGTGTGTACTATAAATGTGGTAACGGTTTGACATCTGTGATATTCTCTGAAATTGCAGATGCAGAGGACTTGAGGCCATGTGCCACCTCAAGCCAAAGCGACAGTAAGTGTCTGGTTGTAGTTTTACGGTAAACAATTAGTTTTAGGGTAAACAATTGAATTGTATGAAGTATTATAACTTTACAAACCTTTCAAAGCCACTCAATAGAATACAATTACCATCATATTTTTGCATATTAGGTATTTTAAAGTCTTATTACTACTTTGTGCATACGGTTAGAACTTTCCAAATACTTCTGGTGCTGTGTATGGGTGAAACTTGTATTTACAGTGGGGGAAAAAAGTATTTAGTCAGCCACCAATTGTGCAAGTTCTCCCACTTAAAAAGATGAGAGAGGCCTGTCATTTTCATCATAGGTACACGTCAACTATGACAGACAAAATGAGCATTTTTTTCCCAGAAAATCACATTGTAGGATTTTTAATGAATTTATTTGCAAATTATAGTGGAAAATAAGTATTTGGTCACCTACAAACAAGCAAGATTTCTGGCTCTCACAGACCTGTAACTTCTTCTTTAAGAGGCTCCTCTGTCCTCCACTCGTTACCTGTTTAATGGCACCTGTTTGAACTTGTTATCAGTAAATTATGCTTAGCATTTATTTTTGTTGGGATTCATTAACCTTCCCACTGAGCTCCTGACTGACATCCCTTCACGTTTGGTTCTGTGCCAGTTTCAAAAGCAAAGTATTCATGTTTTTCCTTCTGTTTTCTCAGTTAGTCCAAGTGGCAGCCAGGAAGAAGCTGGCCAAGACAGAGCATCAGAATCAGGTTTCTTTAGCCATCAAGATATTGATCTCGAAATTGTAAATGTAGAAAGTTTAAATAACAGCATGATTTGTTCTTATATTTTAGACCAAGAGCTGCCATCCCTGCTTGATGAGCCTGTGGCTTCTGAGATGCCTGCTGGATACATTAAAGGTATATTATGCTAGCCTATATGTTACAACATATTGCTTCTCTTGTATTGTCAACATCAATTCCAAATTGTTTGGCTGTCAGCAGATACATGGTTACCAATACTACTAATATATATGAAGGGTTGATATTTTGATCGAGGTATTTCACATGGCTTTGATCCATGTCCTGCCTGGTACTCATGGCTTGTATTGTCACACTACTTGCAGCAAAACTGTTGAGTCGTTATTATTTTGCAGATCTTCAAGCAGTGGAGATGAGGATAATGGTGGAACTGGAGATGATCCGTACAGAGTTCAGGACTGCTCTGAACCAAGTTATGGAGGCCATAGAGGATAATGGTGAAACTGGAGATGATCCGTACAGAGTTCAGGACTGCTCTGAACCAAGTTATGGAGGCCATAGAGGATAATGGTGAAACTGGAGATGATCCGTACAGAGTTCAAGACTGCTCTGAACCAAGTTATGGAGGCCATAGAGGATAATGGTGAAACTGGAGATGATCCGTACAGAGTTCAGGACTGCTCTGAACCAAGTTATGGAGGCCATAGAGGATAATGGTGAAACTGGAGATGATCCGTACAGAGTTCAGGACTGCTCTGAACCAAGTTATGGAGGCCATAGAGGATAATGGTGGAACTGGAGATGATCCGTACAGAGTTCAGGACTGCTTTGAACCAAGTTATTAAATTAACCAAGTTTAATTATTTATTAACCAAGTTACTCAAGTCGCAGGGTAAGTGCCCCCCTTGGGGCAGAAATCTTTCTGATTGAGAGGGGGTCAAATACTTATTTTCCTCATTAAAATGCAAATAATAATAATAATAATATGCCATTTAGCAGACGCTTTTATCCAAAGCGACTTACAGTCATGCGTGCATACATTTTTGTGTATGGGTGGTCCCGGGGATCGAACCCACTACCTTGGCGTTACAAGCGCCGTGCTCTACCAGCTGAGCTACAGAGGACCACCAATCAATTTATAACATTTTTTACATGCGTTTTTCTGGATTTTTTTCTGCTAAATGACTAAAATGTAATGATGTCATCACGTAATGACATCACAACGTCATTTAGCGACTTTTAGCAACAAATTGACCTGCCTCTAACAACTTCCCCTGAAAATTAGTTGGCAACCCTGCAGGGGAGTTGCTCTTTCAACTTTCAAATTTCTCTTAGACTTTCCAACATAATAATAGCCACATGGGCACATCAGGAAATATACCACACATTTTGTTTTACAGGAAATTCTACCCAGGACATACATTTTATTTCCAGTATGAGGGTGAAGAAAGAAATCCCCCTTTGGTCATCACATTACAGTTCTCACAATGATTTGAGGGGAGGGTGGATAGGAAATGCTGAGGGGGAACATATTCATCTGCTCTTACTAGGCTGTCCTTTATGTTTCCAGCATGTTTAAAAGAGAATGGAGAGATATTGTGAAAAGGCCCACAGAGGGATCCCAGTCCTAAATAGAAGTCAGAGATCAAACTCCTGGTTCTCCCCTGTTCCTTCCACACGACCTCCCATTGTACTGTATGTATGAACACATTTTGAACAATGGCTGCCTAAAATGCTGTGGTGCTTACAAACACAATAGGAAAGGTTGTGGTAGACGTGGGCCATCACAGGTGAGTTCACAGCTCTTTTACTCTGAGCATTCATATCAATGACTCACCCTCAGATGGACCATCAATGCCAGAGTTCTACAAGACTGTTTCCATAATCAACTGGGCATTTCAACAGTCTGTCCCTCAATATAGTCCTGAGAATATATTGTTTATCTTACTATTGTTTAAAATACTAACTTTTTAGCATTTGTGGCACAATTCCATTGCAAGTCAATGGTACATACAGTATTTAGTCAGCCACCAATTGTGCAAGTTCTCCCACTTAAAAAGATGAGAGAGGCCTGTAATTTTCATCATAGGTACACGTCAACTATGACAGACAAATTGAGAATTTTCTTCCCCGAAAATCACATTGTAGGATTTTTAATGAATTTATTTGCAAATTATGGTGGAAAATAAGTATTTGGTCACCTACAAACAAGCAAGATTTCTGGCTCTCACAGACCTGTAACTTCTTCTTTAAGAGGCTCCTCTGTCCTCCACTCGTTACCTGTATTAATGGCACCTGTTTGAACTTGTTATCAGTATAAAAGACACCTGTCCACAACCTCAAACAGTCACACTCCAAACTCCACTATGGCCAAGACCAAAGAGCTGTCAAAGGACACCAGAAACAAAATTGTAGACCTGCACCAGGCTGGGAAGACTGAATCTGCAATAGGTAAGCAGCTTGGTTTGAAGAAATCAACTGTGGGAGCAATTATTAGGAAATGGAAGACATACAAGACCACTGACAATCTCCCTCGATCTGGGGCTCCACGCAAGATCTCACCCCGTGGGGGTCAAAATGATCACAAGAACAGTGAGCAAAAATCCCAGAACCACACAGGGGAACCTAGTGAATGACCTGCAGAGAGCTGGGACCAAAGTAACAAAGCCTACCATCAGTAACACACTACGCCGCCAGGGACTCAAATCCTGCAGTGCCAGACGTGTCCCCCTGCTTAAGCCAGTACATGTCCAGGCCCGTCTGAAGTTTGCTAGAGTGCATTTGGATGATCCAGAAGAGGATTGGGAGAATGTCATATGGTCAGATGAAACCAAAATATAACTTTTTGGTAAAAACTCAACTCGTCGTGTTTGGAGGACAAAGAATGCTGAGTTGCATCCAAAGAACACCATACCTACTGTGAAGCATGGGGGTGGAAACATCATGCTTTGGGGCTGTTTTTCTGCAAAGGGACCAGGACGACTGATCCGTGTAAAGGAAAGAATGAATGGGGCCATGTATCGTGAGATTTTGAGTGAAAACCTCCTTCCATCAGCAAGGGCATTGAAGATGAAACGTGGCTGGGTCTTTCAGCATGACAATGATCCCAAACACACTGCCTGGGCAACGAAGGAGTGGCTTCGTAAGAAGCATTTCAAGGTCCTGGAGTGGCCTAGCCAGTCTCCAGATCTCAACCCCATAGAACATCTTTGGAGGGAGTTGAAAGTCCGTGTTGCCCAGCGACAGCCCCAAAACATCACTGCTCTAGAGGAGATCTGCATGGAGGAATGGGCCAAAATACCAGCAACGGTGTGTGAAAACCTTGTGAAGACTTACAGAAAACGTTTGACCTGTGTTATTGCCAACAAAGGGTATATAAAAAAGTATTGAGAAACGTTTGTTATTGACCAAATACTTATTTTCCACCATAATTTGCAAATAAATTCATTAAAAATCCTACAATGTGATTTTCTGGATTTTTTTCCCTCATTTTGTCTGTCATAGTTGACGTGTACCTATGATGAAAATTACAGGCCTCTCTCATCTTTTTAAGTGGGAGAACTTGCACAATTGGTGGCTGACTAACTACTTTTTTTCCCCACTGTAAGTGAAACTGAAAAAAAATGACAAAATATCTCTCTCGCTCCTCCTTCGTTTTTGAAGAAATTCATTTGTTCAAAACTGTTCAACTATTGTCTTTCTCTCTCTTTGAGTCAACTACTCAATACATTTTATGCACTGCAGTGCTAGCTAGCTGTAGCTTATGCTTTCAGTACTAGATTCATTCTCTGATCCTTTGATTTGGTGGACAACATGTCAGTTCATGCTGCAAAAGCTCGTATAGGTTGGAGGATGTCCTGTGGAAGCTGTCATAATTACTGTTTAAGTCTATGGAAGGGGGTGAAAACCATGAGGCTCCTAGGTTTTGTATTGAAGTCAATGTACTCAGAGGAGGACGGAAGCTAGCTGTCATCCGGCTACACCATGGTGCTACCCTACAGAGTTCTGTTGAGGCTATTGTAGACCTTCATTGCAAAACAGTGTGTTTTAATCAATTATTTGGTGACATATAAATATATATTTATAGTTTTATCTAAAAACAAAAACTTTTTTAATGATTCACTATTTTAGTTTTTTGAATGAAATTACCTGAGGAGGATGGCTTGTGATGTGATTTGGATTGGACTGTGACTTTTTAAAATGTGTTTATTTTGTGTGATGTAGTTTGTCCCCCTTTTCCTCAATGGACATTAATTTGTTTATCCAGGATACTAACCGAACAGTATCTGGCGGCAAACACATTACGTGAAAGTCATTATACTAAATAAGAAGAAGAGGTAGTTAGTCCATCAGTCCAATAGATGGCGATGTTGCACTGTGGTAGTGGGGGAACAGGAAGTTCCGGGTTGGCGCACCCCATTGTTCAGAATAAAGAATGCGCCAGACATGTGCTGTAAAGACGACAACTTTGTGTCTGTTTCAAATGTATTACTACAGGTATGTAATCGCACGTTTAAACTTTCTAATATCGAAAGAACATGTCATAACATGCTAGTTAACAAATACATCAAGGTATTCTCCCATTTGGTAAAGTTATGTGTTATTTTTGTGTCAAACCGAGTGAGTGAAAGAACATGATAAAAACAATAGATAAAAACTAGTTTACAAGTCACATAGTTAGAGATTTGGTATTTGTCTAAGTGAATGTAAATACTTTCGTCAATGTAATTTAATAAAGGATCAATTTGAGATTTCTGTGTTCGTTTGACATGTTATTGGTTTTGTGTAAAAAAATTATAATCTTACGAGCTGTTAAAATGGCGTCCATTTTGATGTTCGTTTAAAATCCACGTAGAAGATAATGGCCCCTATCAGATATTTATGAAGTTGGTGCAGTATATTATTTTACTGTAGTAAATATACATTGGGTGGTCAAGGTATGACAATATATATATTTTTACTGTTATACATATGTTGGTAACCAGTTTATAATAGCAATTAGGCGACTGAGGCATTGCATCGTGCCTAACAGCCCTTAGCCGTGGTATATTGACCATAACATACCTCCTCGGGCCTTATTGCATAAATATACATGAGTTCTATCTTGGAAAAGTATTTATTAGCTTACAATTGTACAATTTATGCTTCCTGCATATAACCACGAAGACGGCCGGAAAGGCCCTAAAGCAAGATCGTAAATGGTGAGCCTGCTGTAGCCTACAGTCCATGGTAAACTGGTGCGCACCAAGTTGCACTATACGTTTTAGTATTCGATTTGGAGAACCTCAAACCCAACTTTTAGAACAATATTACAGTATTATAAAAATGGATTTATGAGTTTGTAATTTGTGAATGTTTTCTGGGGGTGCTCTAAGTTACTATTGAATGTGTTTCAAGCATTGAGAAATAGCTGCTATATGCCCTTTAACAGACTTCAGTGCAGTAGCTCTCTAAATCCCTTCTCCGGATGTAGTTTTCAGACATTACATTTGCCCACATGTGTAAACTAATATTCCGATGCTCTGTTTTAACGTTGAGAAACGTCAATAATCATCGCTTTCACAAACGTATGCTAATATGCCCCTTAACTTTCACGTCAGCGAGAACTAATCTTTCAAATAAAGATACAGTTATTGTAGCAGTTTTACACAGATCCGTACACTGTGTGTGCCTCCAGTTGACAAACTACACTTCCTCCCCAGTTAGCTTACACATAGGTGTTGGGAGCACGCTAGATAGCTAATTAGCACAGGGCCTATGTCTTCCGTCTGTCTTCCGTAAACAAGTGCTATAACATGGAGATAGGACCATGTGGGAACACTAACCCTATAAAGGTGTGTAGTAATTTAACCTTTTTGTGTTTTGAAAATTATATTTAGCTGATATGAAAGTTTCCAAAAACGTACCGCAAGCGATGCGTGTTAATGTTGAGGCTCTTAACAAAACTCCCCGGGTCAGAAGATACTATCGTCAAGAGGCACTAAAGCAGTTAGCGTCTATGAATGGGGTAGCAGTGCAGGTGCATGAGAGAGAGACAATTTCACGGTTGCACTACTGTTTTGAAGTTGAATGTAATGTTTATCAGTTTTCTACATGTGTACTAATATTCAGAGGCATTCAGTTGTTTATCTTTATCTATAGTCGTTACTATGTTGTGAACGGGAAATACAATTGGCTGTGGTGTAAAGTAACTAAGTAGTCCTGTGTGGCTCAGTTAGTAGAGCATGGCGCTTGCAACGCCAGGGTTGTGGGTTCGATTCCCACTGGGGACCAGTATGAAAAATGTATGCACTCACTACTGTAAGTCACTCTGGATAAGAGCTTCTGCTAAATGACTGAAATGTAAAAGTAAAAAGGCTTTGAAGTACTACTGAAGTCGTTTTGGGGGATTTGTATTTACTATTTATATTTATGACAACTTTTACTCCACTACATTCCTAAAGAAAGGTTGTACTTTTTACTCCCATACATTTTCCCTGACACCCAAAAGTACTCGTTACATTTATAATGCTCAGGCAGGACAGCAATATGGTCCAATTCACTCACCTATCAATATCACGCATTGTCACCCCTACTGCCCCTGATCTGGCGGACTCACTAAACACAAATACTGTGTTTGTAAATGACGTTTGAGTGTTGGAGTGTGGCCCTGGCCGTCTGTGAATATTATTATTTTTGAGTGAAAAAATACAGTGAAGGTAAGGTTATTAAGGAAAATAGCTCATAGTCCTGCCTAAAACAAACTGTAACCTTGTCCTAAATAGTTTTTGAGTCATTTATTCATTTCTGCAGTTGCTTTGTGTAATTTTTGTGCACTTGTCTAATGTGAATGAATGTTGTTTCGTCATTTTTTAGCTACCTGATCTGTTGAAATTAGGTAATTGAACAAGAATAAATATAATATCTTTTTTGAGGATAAAGAATGTTCTGTCAAGACTGTTGTCTGTTTCTCTTTATCACTACAGGCCGACTAGGATTAAGTCTGAGGCCTGTAACATCAACAGTGAGGACAAACCCAGCCTGGCCCTCTCCTTCCACACTGAGTCCAAACCTACAGTCACTGGGTCCTGATTGACAGTCGAGTCCAGTTTGCACCGCAGGTACCAGAGATGGCATCAGTGAAGCTGGAAGACTGCAGTCAAACACTGGAGCTGAATGTCAACATTAAAGATGAAGAAAAGGAGGAGAAGATTGGGAAATCTGTTTCTCATGGTAAGAGCAGGTTCATTCCAACTTTCCACTGTGCATGAAAAGTTGCAGTACAACTGTTTCATGATGAACTGTTTCAATGGGAAGGTAGATGTTATTTCATGCTACTGAGACTTGCATGGATGACACCAGTATAGTCTGTTTTGGAATGGGTGGCCAGTAATAAACTGGCCCTGAACATCTAAAACTAAGAGCACTGTATTTGGTACAAATCATTTCCTAAGTTCTAGACCTCAGCTGAATCTGGTAATGAATGGTGTGGTTGTTGAACAAGTTGAGGAGACTAAATTACTTGGCATTACCTTAGATTGTAAACTGTCATGGTCAAAACATATAGATTCAATGGTTATAAAGATGGGGAGAGGTCTGTCCAGAATAGATGCTCTGCATTTTTGACACCACACTCTAAAAAGCAAGTTCTACAGGTTCTAGATTTGTCTTATCTTGATTATTGTCCAGTCGTGTGGTTGAGTGCTATAAGGAAAGATCTAGTTAAGTTAATAAGTATGTAGGTTATTGTCACGAGAATTGTTATCGCAATGGTTGAAGTCAAACACTTCTTAAATCTTTGAATAATTCCAGAGGTGTAAATCTCTAGTTTAAATAAATTAAACAATGACCCAATTCTGCAATGGTCAGCCTTTATTCATTGAGAGCGCTCTGCCCTCTCAAGTTCAGAGTCCATCTTTTATACACACACATCAGAGTAAAGTCCCACCCCGCTTTAGGCGGGCTGTATTTTTCCACTCTACACATATACAGTGGGGAGAACAAGTATTTGATACACTGCCGATTTTGCAGGTTTTCCTACTTACAAAGCATGTAGAGGTCTGTCATTTTTATCATAGGTACACTTCAACTGTGAGAGACGGAATCTAAAACAGAAATCCAGAAAATCACATTGTATGATTTTTAAGTAATTAATTAGCATTTTATTGCATGACATAAGTATTTGATCATCTACCAACCAGTAAGAATTCCGGCTCTCACAGACCTGTTAGTTTTTCTTTAAGAAGCCCTCCTGTTCTCCACTCATTACCTGTATTAACTGCACCTGTTTGAACTCGTTACCTGTTTAAAAGACACCTGTCCACACACTCAATCAAACAGACTCCAACCTCTCCACAATGGCCAAGACCAGAGAGCTGTGTAAGGACATCAGGGATAAAATTGTAGACCTGCACAAGGCTGGGATGGGCTACAGGACAATAGGCAAGCAGCCTGGTGAGAAGGCAACAACTGTTGGCGCAATAATTAGAAAATGGAAGAAGTTCAAGATGACGGTCAATCACCCTCGGTCTGGGGGCTCCATGCAAGTTCTCACCTCGTGGGGCATCAATGTTCATGAGGAAGGTGAGGGATCAGCCCAGAACTACACGGCAGGACCTGTTCAATGACCTGAAGAGAGCTGGGACCACAGTCTCAAAGAAAACCATTAGTAACACACTACGCCGTCATGGATTAAAATCCTGCAGCGCACGCAAGGTCCCCCTGCTCAAGCCAGCGCATGTCCAGGCCCATCTGAAGTTTGCCAATGACCATCTGGATGATCCAGAGGAGGAATGGGAGACGGTAATGTGGTCTGTTGAGACAAAAATAGAGCTTTTTGGTCTAAACTCCACTCGCCGTGTTTGGAAGAAGAAGAAGGATGAGTACAACCCCAAGAACACCATCCCAACCGTGAAGCATGGAGGTGGAAACATCATTCTTTGGGGATGCTTTTCTGCAAAGGGGACAAGACGACTGCTCCGTATTGAGGGGGAGGATGGATGGGGCCATGTATCGCGAGATCTTGGCCAACAACCTCCTTCCCTCAGTAAGAGCATTGAAGATGGGTCGTGGCTGGGTCTTCCAGCATAACAACGACCCGAAACACACAGCTAGGGCAACTAAGGAGTGGCTCCGTAAGAAGCATCTCAAGGTCCTGGAGTGGCCTAGCCAGTCTCCAGACCTGAACCCAATAGAAAATCTTTGGAGGGAGCTGAAAGTCCGTATTGCCCAGCGACAGCCCTGAAACCTGAAGGATCTGGAGAAGGTCTGTATGGAGGAGTGGGCCAAAATCCCTGCTGCAGTGTGTGCAAACCTGGTCAAGACCTACAGGAAACGTATGATCTCTGTAATTGCAAACAAAAGTTTCTGTAGCAAATATTATGTTCTGCTTTTCTGATGTATCAAATACTTATGTCATGCAATAAAATGCAAATGAATTACTTAAAAATCATACAATGTGATTTTCTGGATTTTTGTTTTAGATTCCGTCTCTCACAGTTGAAGTGTACCTATGATAAAAATTACAGACCTCTACATGCTTTGTAAGTAGGAAAACCTGCAAAATCGGCAGTGTATCAAATACTTGTTCTCCCCACTGTATATAACCTATATATATATATATATACATACAGTGAGGGAAAAAAGTATTTTATCCCCTGCTGATTTTGTACGTTTGCCCACTGACAAAGACATGATCAGTCTATAATTTTAATGGTAGGTTTATTTGAACAGTGAGAGACAGAATAACAACAGAAAAATCCAGAAAAAAGTATGTCAAAAATGTTATAAATTGATTTGCATTTTAATTATGGAAATAAGTATTTGACCCCTCTGCAAAACATGACTTAGTACTTGGTGGCAAAACCCTTGTTGGCAATCACAGAGGTCAGACGTTTCTTGTAGTTGGCCACCAGGTTTGCACATCTCTGGAGGGATTTTGTCCTACTCCTCTTTGCAGATCTTCTCCAAGTCATTAAGGTTTCGAGCCTGACGTTTGGCAAATCGAACCTTCAGCTCCCTCCACAGATTTTCTATGGGATTAAGGTCTGGAGACTGGCTAGGCCACTTCTGGACCTTCATGTGCTTCTTCTTGAGCCACTCCTTTGTTGCCTTGGCCCCCAAAGCATAATGTTTCCACCTCCATGTTTGTTGGTGGGGATGGTGTTCTTGGGGTCATAGGCAGCATTCCTTCTCCTCCAAACACGGCGAGTTGAGTTGATGCCAAAGAGCTCCATTTTGGTCTCATCTGACCACAACACTTTCACCCAGTTCTCCTCTGAATCATTCAGATGTTCATTGGCAAAATTCAGACGGGCCTGTATATGTGCTTTCTTGAGCAGGGGGACCTTGCGGGCGCTGCAGGATTTCAGTCCTTCACGGCGTACTGTGTTACCAATTGTTTTCTTGGTGACTATGGTCCCAGCTGCCTTGAGATCGAGTTGTCAGAGCACCTTACCGATCACTGCACCTGTACACAGCCCATCTGAAATTAGCCCACCCAACTACCTCATCCCTATATTGTTATTTATTTTGCTCTTTTGCACCCCAGTATCTCTATTTGCACATAATCTCTTGCACATCTAGCATTCCAGTGTTAATACTAATTGTAAATATTTTGCACTATAGCCTATTTATTGCCTTACCTCCATAACTTGCTACATTTGCACACACTGTATATATACAGTGGGGGAAAAAAGTATTTAGTCAACCACCAATTGTGCAATCGTGCTCAATTATGTTCTCCCACTTAAAAAGATGAGAGGCCTGTAATTGTCATCATAGGTACACGTCAAGTATGACAGACAAAATGAGATTTCTTTCCTCCAGAAAATCACATTGTAGGATTTTTAATGAATTTATTTGCAAATTATGGTGGAAAATAAGTATTTGGTCAATAACAAAAGTTTCTCAATACTTTGTTATATACCCTTTGTTGGCAATAACACAGGTCAAACGTTTTCTGTAAGTCTTCACAAGGTTTTCACACACTGTTGCTGGTATTTTGGCCCATTCCTCCATGCAGATCTCCTCTAGAGTAGTGATGTTTTGGGGCTGTTGCTGGGCAACACAGTCTTTCAACTCCCTCCAAAGATTTTCTATGGGGTTGAGATCTGGAGACTGGCTAGGCCACTCCAGGACCTTGAAATCCTTCTTTACGAAGCCACTCCTTCGTTGCCCGGGCGGTGTGTTTGGGATCATTGTCATGCTGAAAGACCCAGCCACGTTTCATCTTCAATGCCCTTGCTGGTGGAAGGAGGTTTTAACTCAAAATCTCACGATACATGGCCCCATTCATTCTTTCCTTTACACGGATCAGTTGTCCTGGTCCCTTTGCAGAAAAACAGCCCCAAAGCATGATGTTTCCACCCCCATGCTTCACAGTAGGTATGGTGTTCTTTGGATGCAACTCAGCATTCTTTGTCCTCCAAACACGACAAGTTGAGTTTTTACCAAAAAGTTATATTTTGGTTTCATCTGACCATATGACATTCTCCCAATCCTCTTCTGGATCATCCAAATGCACTCTAGCAAACTTCAGACGGGCCTGGACATGTACTGGCTTAAGCAGGGGGACACGTCTGGCACTGCAGGATTTGAGTCCGTGGTGGCGTAGTGTGTTACTGATGGTAGGCTTTGTTACTTTGGTCCCAGCTCTCTGCAGGTCATTCACTAGGTCCCCCCGTGTGGTTCTGGGATTCTTGTGATCATTTTGACCCCACGGGGTGAGATCTTGCGTGGAGCCCCAGATCGAGGGAGATTATCAGTGGTCTTGTATGTCTTCCATTTCCTAATAATTGCTCCCACAGTTGATTTCGTCAAACCAAGCTGCTTACCTATTGCAGATTCAGTCTTCCCAGCCTGGTGCAGGTCTACAATTTTGTTTCTGGTGTCCTTTGACAGCTCTTTGGTCTTGGCCATAGTGTAGTTTGGAGTGTGACTGTTTGAGGTTGTGGACAGGTGTCTTTTATACTGATAACAAGTTCAAACAGGTGCCATTAATACAGGTAATGAGTGGAGGACAGAGGAGCCTCTTAAAGAAGAAGTTACAGGTTTGTGAGAGCCAGAAATCTTGCTTGTTTGTAGGTGACCAAATACTTATTTTCCACCATAATTTGCAAATAAATTCATAAAAAATCCTACAATGTGATTCTCTGGATTTTTTTTCTCTCAATTTGTCTGTCATAGTTGATGTGTACCTATGATGAAAATTACAGGCCTCTCTCATCTTTTTAAGTGGGAGAACTTGCACAATTGGTGGCTGACTAAATCCTTTTTTCCCCACTGTATTTTCTGTTGTATTTTTTTACTTTATTTTTTTTTTACCCCATATGTAACTCTGTGTTGTTGTTTTTATCGCACTGCTTTGCTTTATCTTGGCCAGGTCGCAGTTGTAAATGAGAACTGGTTCTCAACTGGCTTACCTGGTTAAATAAAGGTAAAATAAAATCACTGACAAGATCCTCCCGTGTAGTTCTGGGCTGATTCCTCACCGTTCTCATGATCATTGCAACTCCACAAGGTGATATCTTGCATGGAGCCCCAGGCCAAGGGAGATTGACAGGTCTTTTGTGTTTCTTCCATTTGCAAATAATTGAACTGTTGTCACCTTCTCACCAAGCTGCTTGGCGATGGTCTTGTAGCCCATTCCAGCCTTGTGTAGGTCTACAATCTTGTCCCTGACATCCTTGGAGAGCTCTTTGGTCTTGGCCATGGTGGAGAGTTTGGAATCTGATTGATTGATTGCTTCTGTGGACAAGTGTCTTTTATACAGGTAACAAACTGGGAGCCAGAAATCTTTCTGATTGAGAGGGGGTCAAATACTTACTTCCCTCATTAAAATGCAAATCAATTTATAACATTTTTGACATGCGTTTTCTGTCTCTCACTGTTCAAATAAACCTACCATTAAAATTATAGACTGATCATTTCTTTGTCAGTGGGCAAACATACAAAATCAGCAGGGGATCAAATACTTTTTTCCCTCACTGTATATATTATATATATGTGAAAAAAATATATTTGGGGGATTGGAAGTGATGCAGACAATTACATTGATGGAAGTTACAATCTATCTGCAACATTAAAGCTGATCTACCCCCCCATAAAATATCAAAAATTTTATTAAAATACCTATTTAAGCTGCAGCTGGCCCAGAACAGAGCGGCACATCTTGCTCTTCATTGTAATCAGAGGGCTAATATAAATACTATGCATGCCAGTCTCTCTTGGCTAAGAGTTGAGGAGAGACTGACTGCATCACTTTTTATGTAAGAAACATTGTGTTTAATCCCAAATTGTTTGCATAGTCAATTTACACACAGCTCTGACACACACACTTACCCCACCAGACATGCCACCAGGGGTCTTTTCACAGTCCCTAAATCCAGAACAAATTCAAAGTGTACAGCATTATATAGAGCCGCTATTGCATGGAACTCCGTTCCATCTCATATTGCTCAAATAAATAGCAAACCTGTTTTCAAAAACAGATAAAGCAACACCTCATGGCACAACGCCTCTCCCCCATTTGACCTAGATAGTTTTTGTATGTATTGACATGTAGGCTACGTGTGCCTTTTAAAATGTTTTTATGTAGTTCTGTCCTTGAGCTGTTCTTGTCTATAATTTTTTTGTATTATTTCATGTTTTGTGTGGACCCCAGGAAGAGTAGCTGATGCTTTTACAACAGCTTATTGGGATCCTAATAAAATACCAAAGAACCAAAATACACATATACCAGTATTGCCAGCATGTGTTTTATTAACTGGGCTGTCTGGAGTGCTCAGAGAGTAGACTAAAGAAGGGACGTAGACAAACTGCCAGTAATTAGAACTTCTATGAAATGAGTCTGTGTAGTTACTAGGCTTGGGTGGTATACTCTATAGGAGGTTATTTCGAAAAAGCCGCTGGATGGGTTTTCAGTACAGTTGAAACTATTACTTTGAAGTATTTTTTTTGAATATTTTTAGCTACTTTTTAAGTAAATACCTGCAGTCAACTTGTGCAATACGTTATGAGATAAAGAACATTACGTCACATTATTATGTAGCTTACGGTAGTCACCAGTCAACGAGAAGAGAGCGGAGCCTTGTGAGTCACTCTCTGTCATGCAGCATGCGCCAGGTGATCTAATTACAGTATGGAATTCACAACTAAATGTTTGCCAGCTAGATATCTTATAACTATTAAGGTAACAGTCTACATTGTGCGAAATGCTCTGCAGTTTCCCATTTGTTTTGCTAATTTAGTAGTTAGTTAGCTATCTAGCTAAGTGGATAGCTTCTTCCAAAATCAAGCATTCCCTTGCTAACAGCAGAGAATCCCCTCCTGGATCAAGAGCCTTGCTAACAGCAGAGAATCCCCTCCTGGATCAAGAGCCTTGCTAACAGCAGAGAATCCCCTCCTGGATCAAGAGCCTTGCTAACAGCAGAGAATCCCCTCCTGGATCAAGAGCCTTGCTGGATAATATTAGGTTTGTGCGTGCAGCAAACTGTTAGAAGCGTTTGAGTTACTTGTATAGTTGAGGTCAGAAACTGTACAAAATGTTAGCAATGCACTCGTTAGCATTTAGTTAGCGTTCTCTATGATGATTCCTTAATACTAGTTAGCATTTTGTTAGCATTCTGCTTAGTGACGTTTTTGGGGCTTTGAATATTAGTACTATTTAAATAAAGACCTGTAGTCAACTTGTGCACTAGGTAATAGATAAAGCACATCGCGTACATAATTTTGCCCGTTAGATTATTTTTTGTTATGAACCTTTTTCAATATTAAGCATTCTGTTAGGTTCTGAACAAACAGAGTAAAAACTCAAACGACATCTAGGAAAAGCTCAAACTAAGTTTATTCACCCACAGGGTCAAACAGCTGCAAAGACAAAGCATGATTACACAAGCACATATATATTTATAACCTCCTACTAGGCGGTGTCAACTCCTTACACATCGAGACAGCCAATACATCTCTGTTGCTAGTCAGGAACTTAATTGGTTCTTCTCACTGGTGTAGTCATGGCCCTGCCTGATTCTAGAACCTTCGTGGGCGTGAAAGTGTATGCGTGTGAGATAGGACTGTAGTAGGAGGGTCGTTGTGGTGGGCCCCTCTGGCCCCCCTCCCAGAGGTTTCTACTCACTTCATCTGTTGACATGACCTCGAGCCGGATTCCTTGCTCCTCCCTAGTTCCGCAACTGGCCTGCCTTATCAGGAACTGAAACTAGACTGTTGCCCTTTGCCTCCCTCCTTAGGAACAGAAGATGAATTCTGCACTTCCCCTTGTCTCCCTCAGTAATTTTCCATGCACCAAGTTCCTATCCACCCTTCATTGACCCCAACATATACAGTGCCTTCGGAAAGTATTCAGACCCCTTTACTTTTTCCATATTTTGTTGTGTCACAGCCTTATTCTAAAAATGATTAAATTGTTTTTTTGCCCTCGTCAATCTACACTACCCATAATGACAAAGCAAAAACATGTTTTTAGACATTTTAGCTAAATTATAAAAAATAAAAAATGGATTCAGTACTTTGTTGAAGCATCTTTGGCAGCGATTATAGAGTATTTTTGGTATGACGCTACATGCTTGACACATCTGTATTTGGAGAGTTTCTCCCATTCTTGTCTGCAGATCCTCTCAAGCTCTGTCAGGTTGGATGGGGAGCGCTGCTGCACAGCTATTTTCAGGTTTCTCCAGAGATGTTCGATCGGGTTCAAGTCCGGGCTCTGGCTGGGCTGCTCAAGAACATTGAGACTTGTCCCGAAGCCACTCCTGCGTTGTCTTGGCTGTGTGCTTAGGGTCGTTGTCCTGTTGGAAGGTGAACCTTCGTCCCAGTCTGAGGTCCTGAGCGCTCGGGAGCAGGTTTTCATCAAGGATGTCTCTCTGTACTTTGCTCAGCTCATCTTTGCCTTGATCCCGACTAGTCTCCCAGTCCCTGACGCTGAAAACATCCCGACAGCATGATGCTGCCATCACCATGCTTCACCGTAGGGATGGTGCCAGGTTTCCTCCAGACATGGCGCTTGGCATTCAGGCCAAAGAGTTCAATCTTGGTTTCATCCAACCAGAGAATCTTGTTTCTCATGGTCTGAGTCTTTAGGTGCCTTTTGGCAAACTCCAAGTGGGCTGTCATGTGCCTTTTACTGAAGATTGGCTTCCATCTGGCCACTCTACCATAAAGGCTTGATTGCTGGAGTACTGCAGAGATGGTTGACCTTCTGGAAGGTTCTCCCATCTCCAGAGGAACTCTAGAGCTCTGTTAGTGACAATCGTGTTCTTGGTCACCTCCCTAACCAAGGCCCTTCTCCCCGATTGCTCAGTTTGGCCGGGTGGCCGCTCTAGGAAGAGTCTTGGTGGTTCCAAACTTCTTCCATTTAAGAATGATGGAGGCCACTGTGTTCTTGGGGACCTTCAATGCTGCAGACGTTTTTTGGTACCCTTGCCCAGATCTGTGCCGTGACACAATCCTGTCTCGGGGCTCTACAGACAACTCCTTCGACCTCATGGCTTGGTTTTTACTCTGACATGCTCTGTCAACTGTGGGACCTTATATAAACAGGTGTGTGCCTTACCAAATCATGTCCAATCAATTGAATTTACCAAGGTTTGGCTACAATCAAGTTGTAGAAACATCTCAAGGATGATGAATGGAAACAGGTTGCACCTGGGCTCAATTTCGAGTCATAGCAAATGTTCTGAATACTTATGTAAATAGGGTAGTTCTGTTTTATTTTTAACATATTAGCAACATAAAAAAAAAACTGTTTTGGCTTTGTCATTATGGGGTATTGTGTGTAGATTGCTGAGGATTATTAGTTTTTTTAATCCATTTTAGAATAAGGCTGCAACGTAACAAAATGTGGAAAAAGTCAAGGGGGTCTGAATACTTTCTGAATGCACTTGTTAGCAGTTGATGTTATTCTTCAATAACACAGACCCCAAAGCAAATTAGGGGGAGAAAAATATATTTATTCAAAAAAGAACCAATCATTGTTATGCTGGAAAGTAGATTGTAGATGTTTATTCTTCCCTGTCCTCAGTGTTTTCCCACTGAACAAAGAGACAGGATGTAGTTTATACCCAAGCCTTGCCTATGGTTGACCAATTAGAATTCCTTGCAATAACATTGGTCCAATGGCCAAATACCAAGTATCCCATTTCAGGCTCAATGTATAGACCATTTGGACCAATGCGAACTTGCCACATGTAGCTATGAGTCCCGGACTGGAACCCCTACATAGATACTAAACAGATGTTGAACCGAAAAACAACTGTTTCCATTGATCGTTAATTCCCTGTGTTGTATATTTATCTTGGAATACTCTTGCACACTGTGTATATAGGCTACTGTATCAATCATTCATTTGTTAATGTCATCACACAGCATGCAAGCCATTGAAATGCAATCAAGCATTTTTGGTTTAAAATAACAAAGCAACCCTTGAATAATTAGCGTAAACAATAAATAAACCGTTCCATTTCGGAAATTGCATTCAGGAATCAATGCAACTGTTTTTAGTCTTTGCTGTAATAAAGGCTTAACAATAAAACGTTACAACAGACTCTCTGGTACGCTTATCATTTATTTACTATTTAGTGCGCTTCAACCTGTCAGACAAGCTCAGTGCATATGGTGGATTTGATTACCTGAATGTGCGTATATTCTTCAGCTTTTGTATTTGATTTGATAAAAAACACCATTCACCCTCTGAATAGCACACATACACAGTCCATGTCTCAATTGTCTCAAGGCTTAAAAGCCCTTCATTAATCTGTCTCCTCTCCTTCATCGACACTGATCTGAAGTGGATTTAACAAGTGGCATCAGAGATCATAGCTCTCACCTGGTCATGTCCTGGAAAGAGTTCATAATGTTTTGTACAATCAGTGCATATCACACCAATTGACTTTTTTAAATGCTTTTCACACAGGTGACATTGAGACATTCTCTACATCCAGAGAGCAACAGCAGGAAGATCGCAGAGCTAAGAGGTCTCACCACTGCCCACATTGTGAGGAGATTTTCCCAATTCTATCAAAGCTAAAAATACACCTAAAAATACACACAGGAGAGAATCTGTATTCCTGCACTGACTGTGGGAAGAATTTCACAACATCACAGACTCTGACAGTTCATCAGAGAGTGCACACAGGAGAAAAGCCTTACTCCTGCTCTGACTGTGGGGCAAGTTTCTCTCAACTGGGCAGCTTAAAAACACATGAACGTATACACACAGGAGAGAAGCCTTACTTCTGCTCTGACTGTGGGGCAAGTTTCTCTCAACTGGGCAGCTTAAAAACACATGAACGTATACACACAGGAGAGAAGCCTTACTTCTGCTCTGACTGTGGGGAAAGTTTTTCTCAACTGGGCCACTTAAAACAACATGAACCTATACATACAGGAGAAAAGCCTTACTCCTGCTCTGACTGTGTAAAATGCTTCACAAGATCAACTGAGTTAAAAGTTCATCAGAGAACACACACAGGAGAGAAGCCTTACTCCTGCTCTGACTGTGGGACGAGTTTCTCCCGATTGGATAACTTAAACGCACATGAACGTATACATACGGGAGAGAAGCCTTACTACTGCTCTGACTGTGGGGCAAGTTTCTCACAACTGGGCACCTTAAAACAACATGAACGTATACATGCAGGAGAAAAGCCTTACTCCTGCTCTGACTGTGTAAAATGCTTCACATCATCAGCTCAGCTAAAAGTTCATCAGAGAACACACACAGGAGAGAAGCCTTACTCCTGCTCTGATTGTGTAAAATGCTTCAGAACATCATCTCAGCTAAAAGTTCATCAGAGAACACACACGAGATAGAAGCCGTTTTACTGCTCTGACTGTGGAAAGATTTTCTCTCAAATGGCCCATTTTTAAAAAGACACCAAGGTAAACATAAAGGAGAGAAGCCTTACCACTGCTCTGACTGTAGAAAATGTTTTAAAACAACAGCTGAGCTAAAAGGTCATGATGTAAGAGAAAGTAGCAGACACTCAGATGGAAGTTTGATGTACATTTATTTCAGTACTGGATCACATAATAAGACGAATGCGCTTTGCCTCTTATCATATGACTGACTTACATAGACTCTCTCTCAGCCTATATAGTGCTCTTCAAGTCTACTTTTATCCTTCCCAGTTGCTAACTATTACTAGCTGCCACTCACTTCCTACATATCATTCCTCTCCCTGGTGTCATATCTCACCCTAGCCAGTCTATTCCATCACGCACCAATCCTAAGATTAGCACTAGTGGACCCCAATCTATCTTGGCACACCGACCCTCTGCTCATCACTCTTGTTACCACTAACACATGGTTTTCTTATCCTCTCTACATACAATTTACAATCTTTATAATATTGGATCAAACACTCTTCATATCAACTGCCATCAGGAAAATACAGAATATTTTCAATAGATGGGGAGAAACAATGACATGGAGAAAATACAGAAACACAGTGCAAATGCTTATCAGGGAAGCAAAGACAAACTACTACAAAACTGAAATCCAGGACTTCAATGGACTGGGACCAAAGAAAACATATTTGCTGAGGCATGGACAAGCACCACATCTCTTGCCATCTTCCCCCTGCCCATGTCTACAAGGCAGGTTGAGCTGTGCAGCATTGGCCAGTTAAAGCAAGCTCTGAACAGACTCAGAGCACGTAAAGCATGTGGGCCTGATGGAATTCCAGCCTGGCTACTAAAGAGCATGCAGAAGATCTAGCCCCTGTCATCAAACACATTGTTAAAACTGTCCCCTGCCAGTAGGAGGTGTTATCTGAGTGCACGATTCAGTATGACTACCTCCCAAAGTCCAGCACTACTACCGCCCTTGTGAAAACCACACACTTCTGCTGACAGCTACAGACTGCTGACAGCTACAGTCCCTTGGTCAGGACCATCCACAACCTGCACCACTAATCCTAGGAGGACAGGAAGTACCAGTGGTAACAACAACCAAGTATATTGGTTTTCATCTAGACTCTAACCTCAGTGGTGACAAGTGGAGCAGCCAGTGAGAAAGGCCTTAAAACGCCTTTTTGACATTTCTTGCCAGTAATGTCTTACTGAAGATCTGTTCACAGTCTATACTACACTGGCCAGGCCTTGTCTGGAATACGGTGGAGTGCTGTTAGTTGGATGCAGTAAAAAGCAGCAGGCCCAACTAGACAGGGTGCAGAGGAGGGCCTTGAGGATCATCTCCAGAGGTGGAGCAGTCCAACCACAGCTCCCGTCACTGCAGAGCAGGCGAGAACAGGCTGCAGTGCACCTGGTGAAGGACATGCACACTCTTGACCATCCACTGAATGACCAGCTCCCTCCAAAAAGAGGTAACTGCACCAGCAGGCTCCTGAGAAACAGCCACAAACTGTCCTGTCTAACTGCCCGTACAAACCGCCTGCGAAACGCCACTCTACCCACTGCTATCAGACTGCATAATAACTCCAGCTCTTAAATGGTTTTCCCCAAAACTTTTTTTTTTTAATCACATTTTAATATTTCAATTTCCATCATGAAAAATGTCCTGTAATGTTTCAAGTGTTCTGTATTCTACTTATGTCACGTATTGTGTTATGTATTTAACAGGTAGCCTAGCGGTTAAGAGTGTTGGGCCAGTAACTGAAAGGTCGCTGGTTTGAATCCTGAGCCAACTAGGTCAAAAATCTGTCATTGTGGCCTTGAGCAAGGCAATTAACCCCAATTGGTCCAATAAGTCGCTCTGGATAAGAGCATCTGCTAAATTACAAATATGTAATGAAAAATGATGTTTGTACATGAGTTTGTGCTGGTCAACCTTTTCTCTTGTGCATCAATATAACAAAGTGTTTAAAGTGACATAGTTAGTGTCTATACGGTGCATTCTGAAAGTATTCAGACCCCTTGACTTTTCTACAAGAAAATACGTTGCAGCGTTATTGTAAAATTAATTCAAAATGTATATACAGTATAATCCCTCATCAATCTACACACAATACCACATAATGACAAGCGAAAACAGGTTTAGACATTTTTGCAAATTTATTCGAAATTAAAAACAGATACCTTATTTAAATAAGTATTCCAGATGCTTTTCTATGAATCTCGAAATTTAGCTCAGGTGCATCCTGTTTCCATTGATCTTCCTTGTGATTTTTTCTACAACTTGATTGGAGTCCACCTGAGATCAATTAAATTGATTGGACATGGTTTGGAAAGGCACACACCTGTCTATATAAAGATCCCACAGTTGACAGTGCATGTCAGAGCAAAAACCAAGCCATGAGGTCAAAGGTATTGTCCGTAGAGCTCCGAGACAGGATTGTGTTGAGGCACAGATCTGGGGAAGGGTACCAAACAATGTCTGCAGCATTGAAGGTCCCCAAGAATACAGTGGCCTCCATCATTCTTAAATGGAAGAAGTTTGGAACCACCAAGACTCTTCCTAGAGCTGTCCGCCCGGCCAAACTGAGCAATCGGGGAGAAGGGCCTTGGTCAGGAGGTGACCAAGAACCCGATGATCAATTTGACAGAGCTCCAGAGTTCAGCCCGCTTGGAGTTTGCCAAGAGGCACCTAAAGGACTCTGACCATGAGAAACAAGATTCTCTGTTCTGATGTTACCAAGATTGAACTCTTTGACCTGAATGCCAAGCGTCACGTCTGGAGGAAACCTGGCACCACTACGGTGAAGCATGGATGTTTTTCAGAGGCAGGGACTGGGAGACTAGTCCGGATCAAGGGAATAATGAACGGAGCAAAGTACAGAGAGATCCTTGATGAAAACCTGCTCCAGAGCGCTCAGGACTTCAGACTGGGGCGAAGGTTCACCTGGCCCAGCCAGAGCCCAGACTTGAACCAGATTGAACATCTCTGGAGAGACCAGAAAATAGCTGTGCTGCAACGCTCCCCATCCAACCTGACAGAGCTTGAGAGGATCTGCAGAGAAGAATGGATGAAACTCCCCAAATACAGGTGTGCCAAGCTTGTAGCATCATACCCAAGAAGACTCGATGCTGTAATCGCTGCCAAAGGTGCTTCAAGAAAGTACTGAGGAAAGGGTCTGAATACTTATGTACATTTTATATTTCCCTTTTTTTATTAAGAAATTATGAAAAACTTATGAAAACCTTTATTTTGCTTTGACGTTATGGGGTATTGTGTGTAGATTGATGAGGGGAAAAACTATTTAATCAATTTTAGAATATGGCTGTAACATAATCAAATTTGGGGAAAGTCAAGGGGTCTGAATACTTTCAGAATGCACTGTATATATCCAAGCTATCATTGACTAGGTATTGGCACCCCATGTATATATCCAAGCTACCATTGACTAGGTATTGACACCCCATGTATATAGCCAAGCTACCATTGACTAGGTATTGGCACCCCATGTATATAGCCAAGCTACCATTGACTAGGTATTGGCACCCCATGTATATAGCCAAGCTACCATTGCTCATCGTGTATTAATTCCTTGTGCTACAATCTTTTTCCTATTATTATTATTGTTGTATAGTGTTCTCCATCGTTGGTCAACATTTCACTGTTAGTCTACACCTGTTGTTTACCAAGCATGTGACAATTAAAATGAAATGACTACGTGTTTAGTAAATTGTCTTATAGAATTATACTGAAAAAATATATAAACTTGACATGTAAAGTGTTGGTCCCATGTTTCATGAGCTGAAATAAAAGATCCCAGAAATTTTCAGAACGCACAAAAAGCTTATTGTTCTCAAATTTAGTGCACAAATTTGGTTCCATCTCTATTAGTGAGCATTTCTCCTTTGCCAAGATAAGCAATCCACCTGCGAGTTGTGGCATATCAAGAAGCTGATTAAACAGCATGATCATTACACAGGTGCACTTTGTGCTGGGTACAATAAAAGGCCACTCTGAAATGTGCAGTTTTGTTACACAACACAATGGCACAGATGTCTACATTTTGATCTTCCATATTAGATCTGACAGTATGAATGGTTCTCATGGGCTGAGTGCCTGGAGTGACTACAGTCATACCAAGTTTTCTTTGACCCTGTGATCTCACCAGGACAGAACCACGTGTTCTATCACACTCCAGCCCAGAAGGTGGCAGTGATGTACCTTTAACGTTGGTCTGAACACCACCAATAAACACCATAGAAGAAGAATGCATGCTTAGCAACAACCAAGGGGCCATGCAGTTTTCCACTGTTCCAAAGACTGTCTATTATATGGAACAGATTGGCATGTGACCACTAACAATGTAGACATGTCCTCAAAGATTGGACATGAATATGTGTTGGTCAAACTCTTCTCTGCTCTATCATTAAATACAACAAAACTATGTTTTAAGTGAAAAATATAGTGTTTGAAGCTGGAAAAAAGACTTGAAATGAGCATCACAAAGATACATTTGACCTATGCACTAACAAGCTTTTTCAATATACGCAGCTTTGTCACCAGCTGCAGTACTGTAGCTTTATTAATCTACTGTACTTCAACATGTACTCACATTGGATGGGTTGATTAGGATTCAAACCAGGTCTTAAACCGCTAGCTAGCAATTTACAAGCCACAACACACATGTAAAGTTGCTGTAGAACTGTTTCATGGGGTGTGAAAATATATGTAATCAAAACTACTGGATATCTTTAGAAGGAAAATTGTTCTACAATTTTCTTACACTTTGAAAATGTGGAATGTTTTTTTATCCCTATTAAGATTTAAGCTTGCAAACTGTAAAGAGGTGTGTAGACGTTCACTGTGACTGTATACAGTGGGGGGAAAAAAGTATTTAGTCAGCCACCAATTGTGCAAGTTAGTGCATGTTTGACCTGTGTCATTGCCAACAAAGGGTATATAACAAAGTTTTGAGAAACTTTTGTTATTGACCAAATACTTATTTCCCACCATAATTTGCAAATAAATTCATTAAAAATCCTACAATGTGATTTTCTGGAAAACATTTTCTCAATATGTCTGTCATAGTTGACGTGTACCTATGATGAAAATTACAGGCCTCTCTCATCTTTTTAAGTGGGAGAAGTTGCACAATTGGTGGCTGACTAAATACTTTTTTCCCCCACTGTATACCGCTGCATCATGGGTTCGAATCCTGCCCTATGCTAATTACACAAAACTCTCTATCTTTCCCATTGTCTCTATCCAATAAAATATATATCAATAAGACAACTAGGCTTAGCTTTTAAGTGTTACTTGCTAAAGAATTTCTAAATAAAATGGATTAAAACCCTATGCCATAATCTTCTACCAGGGTAACTGGCACCTCCGAAGTCACTAGCTGAAGTCTTCGCCCTTTTGTTGGTGATTGGTCAACAGTAGGGATTCTTCAATAAAGTCTTTGTTGTCATTAAACTTGAGGAGACTTGTTTTCATGCAGGTTTTTTCATTGAGAAATACTGAACCAAACATCTTAGTTAGATGTAAAATTGCACGACTAAAATATTGGCAAAAACGTCAACATTAAAGACAGATTTCTTGAGTTTTCTGACTATTTTGAGGAAGTGGCTATAGGCCCTTTTCCAGTACATGACACACTGACGTCACAAACAGATGCGTGCGACTCTTGGCGGCAGTAGTCTAGATTTACGTTTTTATTACTTCTAAACAAAATAACTTTTTGGGGTTCTCATACACTTACAATTATGTTTTGATTCTTGCTTGAACAATCGCTATGATTATATTTGGTTGTGATCTTTGCCAAATAACTATTTTGGATGCAGTATTGTTAGCTAGAATGCTAACACTCATTGATATATGCTATAGCAAAAGATAGCCAAATAGCAATTTTACTGGTTGAAGTTTAAGTGTATTTTAAGTATAATGCAGTTGATTTGTGATGAAGACACAAACATTATATTAAGCAGGACATTCATTCGAGCCTTAAAATCCAAAGGTAGTGTGAAATGCACTCATAAGCAACATGTAAATAGAGGCTTATTTTGCTGGTGTTCTATAAGAACTCCCCCTTGTTCTGCCACCTACTTGCACATTGCCCTCTTGCGTGAATGTTAGTAAACCCACAAAGCGGTCTATGGCGTTTCAAAATGGACAAACAGTACTACTGCCACTTTTTTCCAAATGTTTCAAGTGAAGGTATTTTAAGGGGAGTGTGGAAGAACACTCATTCAGTTGGCCTATCCTTCTTAAGAGATGACAAAATACGTTTTCTTTATAAAATAATATTTATTTATAGCACATGGTTAGAGCAAATCCACCTCTGAAGGAACTCTAATCAAAAGGATTGTTCAATCAAATTACAAAATGTACACATTGGTTTCCTCACCCTGTAATAACAATAATAATAATAATAACAATTCCAAAAATGTGCTCGTCAGCAGTAGCGCAGTGGTTGGAATCCAGGCTCTGTCGTAGCCGGCCGTGCCCGGGAGACCCATGGGGCGGCGCACAATTGGCCCAGCGTCGTCCAGGGTAGGGGAGGGGATGGCCGGCAGGGTTGTAGCTCAGATGGTAGAGCAGGGTTGTGGGTTCGATTTCCACGGGGGTCAGTATGAAAAAATAATAATAATGTATGCACTCACTAACTGTAAGTTGCTCTGGATAAGAGCGTCAGCTAAATGACCAAAAATAAATAAAAAAGATGGAGGCCTTTCAGTACAGCAGTGTTCCCCAATCCTGGTCCCAAAGGGGTGGACTTGTTTGTTTTTGCCCTCACATACCTTATTCCATTCAAAGGCTGGAGTTGCTTAGTTGAATCCACTGTGTGAGTGTTAGGGCAAAAACTAAAAAGCTCACCCCTTTGTTTCCCCTGGACCAGGATTGGGAAACACTGTAGTACATTGGAACAAGTGTGTTGATGCAAATTGTATGCAATTATCATTTTCCTCATTTGCATCATCACACTTGTTTCTCTGTACTGAAATCTTGAAAACTTAATTGCTAACATGCAACATTTTTGCCGTTGTATTAACAGTGGACTAATAAACAAAATACAACATTATATCGTTGTTGTTTTTTTACATCCCTTTCATAGCACCTACCACTCCATTAAAGGAGTAGTTCACTATTTTACAACTTGAAGTCCTATATGTAAGGTTTATATACAGGGGACGTGGGTCTGTACTCAAGATTCGAAGGTATGTACTCAGGAGATGAATCTCTGATTTTAGCAGCGCCATTTTTACGCCTTCGCGGCATTGAACTGTGGTTCTTCAATGTTTTCCTGCACCTGTTGAAAAGATAAAACATTTGTGGATCTTTAGAAAATGTCTCCTGTATCTGCGTTTCCATCATGTTGCAATGATTTCTTTGCTAAATGTTTTTTTGTCAAATAAACCTAGGCCAATGGAAAACTGTCTACTGATGCCATCTCTAGATCCTGCAATGCAAACTAGGCTCCACTGTCACAATCAGGACTAGGTGACTATAGGTTTAGAATCAGTGTGGAAGGAGAGAGGCAGGCTGGGTTTGTAATCTGTCAACTCTGGATAGGATCCCAGTCTTAAATAGAAGTCTGAGATCAACTTCCTGGTCCCCTGTGAATGCCACACCCCCTCCCATTGTACCGTATGTATGAACACATTTTGAACAATGGCTGCCTAATATGCTGTGGTCCTTACTAACACAATAGGAAAGGTTGTGGTTTATGTGGGCCATCACATATGAGTACTCAGGTCTTTCACTCTGAGCATTCATATCAATGAAAGGTACATCACTGCCACCATCTGGTGGTTCTGTCCTGGTGAGATCACAGGGTCAAAGAAAACTTGGTATGACTGGAGTCACTCCAGGCACTCAGCCCATAAGAACCATTAATACGGTCAGATCTAATATGGAAGAACTGAATACAACCATAAGAACCATTCATACTGTCAGATCTAATATGGAAGAACTGAATACAACCATAAGAACCATTCATACTGTCAGATCTAATATGGAAGAACTGAATACAACCATAAGAACCATTCATACTGTCAGCTCTAATATGGAAGAACTGAATACAACCATAAGAACCATTCATACTGTCAGATCTAATATGGAAGAACTGAATACAACCATAAGAACCATTCATACTGTCAGATCTAATATGGAAGAACTGAATACAACCATAAGAACCATTCATACTATCAGATATAATATTGAAGAACTGAATACAAAAGAGGAGGAGAGGTTGACCAGTACAAATTAATGTACAAACATTATTTTTCATTGGCAGATCAATGCAGTTTTCCAAACATAATCATCATCAGTTGTTTTGTAAGATTTTAACTAACTGAACAAAAATATAAACACAACATTCAACAATTTTACTGGGGTACAGTTCATATAAGGAAATCAGACAATTGAAATACATTCATTAGGCCCTAATCTATGGATTTCACATGACAGGGGCCCACCCATGAGCCAATAAGAATACTTTTTCCCCACTAAAAGGGCTTTATTACAGATATAAATACTCCTCAGTTTCATCAGCTGTCCGGGTGGCTGGTCTCAGATAATCCTGCAGGTGAAGAAGCCAGATGTGGAGGTCCTGGGCTTGCACGGTTACACGTGGTCTGTGGCTGTGAAGCCAGTTGGACGTTCTGCCAAATTCTCGGTAGAGAAATGTACATTCAATTCTCTGGCAACAGCTCGTGAACATTCCTGCAGTCAGCATGCCAATTGCGCACTCCCTCAAAATGTAGACATCTGTGGCATTGTGTTGTGTGACAAAACTGCACATTTCAGAGTGGCCTTTTATTGTACCCAGCACAAGGTGCACCTGTGTAATGATCATGCTGTTTAATCAGCTTCTTGATATGCCACAACTCGCAGGTGTATTGATTATCTTCGCAAAGGAGAAATGCTCACTATCAGAAATGGAAACAAATTTGTGCACCAAATTTGAGAGAAATAAGCTTTTTGTGCGTATGGAAAATATCTGGGATCTTTTATTTCAGCTCATGAAACATGGGACCAACACTTTACATGTCAAGTTTATATATTTTTTCAGTATAGTTTTAGATGACAATTAACTAAATACGTAGTCCTTTCATTTTGTCACATGCTTGGTAAACAACAGGTGTAGACTAACAGTGAAATGTTGACCAACAATGGAGAACACAATACAACAATTATAATAATAGGAAAAAGATTGTAGCACAAGGAATTAATACACGATGAGCAATGATAGCTTGGCTATATACATGGGGTGCCAATACCTAGTCAATGATAGCTTGGCTATATACATGGGGTGCCAATACCTAGTCAATGATAGCTTGGCTATATACATGGGGTGCCAATACCTAGTCAATGGTAGCTTGGCTATATACAGTGCAATCTGAAAGTATTCAGAACCCTTGACTTTTTCCACATTTTATTACGTTACAGCCATATTCTAAAGTTGGTTAAATCATTTTTCCCCCTCATCAATCTACACACAATACCCCATAATGTCAAAGCAAAAACACAGGTTTTTAGACATTTTTCCTAATTTATTAATAAAAAATTGAAATATCTAAGTATTCAGACCCTTTACTCAGTACTTTCTTGAAGCACCTTTGACAGCGATTACAGCATCGAGTCTTCTTGGGTAGGATGCTTCAAGCTTGGCACACCTGTATTTGGGGAGTTTCATTCATTCTTCTCTGCAGATCCTCTCAAACTCTATAATAATAATAATAATATGCCATTTAGCAGACGCTTTTATCCAAAGCGACTTACAGTCATGCGTGCATACATTTTTGTGTATGGGTGGTCCCGGGATCGAACCCACTACCTTGGCGTTACAAGCGCCGTGCTCTACCAGCTGAGCTAGAGAGGACCACAGGTTGGATGGGGAGCGTTGCTGCACAGCTATTTTCTGGTCTCTCCGGAGATGTTCAATCGGGTTCAAGTCTGGGCTCTGGCTGGGCCGGGTGAACCTTCGCCCCAGTCTGAAGTCCTGAGCGCTGTGGAGCAGGTTTTCATCAAGGATCTCTCTGTACTTTCTTCCGTTCATTATTCACTCGATCCGGACTAGTCTCCCAGTCCCTGCCTCTGAAAAACATCCGCACAGCATGATACTGCCACGACCATGCTTCACCGTAGGCTTGGTGCCAGGTTTCCTCCAGAAGTGACGCTTGGTATTCAGGCCAAAGAGTTCAATCTTGGTAACAACAGACCAGATAATCTTGTTTCTCATGGTCAGAGTCCTTTAGGTGCCTCTTGGCAAACTCCAAGCGGGCTGAACTATGGAGCTCTGTCAAAGTGATCATCGGGTTCTTGGTCACCTCCTGACCAAGGCCCTTCTCCCCGATTGCGCAGTTGGCTGGGCGAACAGCTCTAGGAAGAATCTAGGTGATTCCAAACTTATTCCATTTAAGAATGGAGGAGGCCACGGTGTTCTTGGGGACCTTCAATGCTGCAGACATTTTTGGTACCCTTCCCGAGATCTGTGCCTCATCACAATCCTGTCTCGGAGCTCTACGGACAATTCCTTCAACCTCATGGCTTGGTTTTTGCTCTGACATGCAATGTCAACTGTGGGATGTTATATAGACAGGTGTGTGCCTTTTCAAACCATGTCCAATCAATTGAATTTATCTCAGGTTGACTCCAATCAAGTTGTAGAAACATCTCAAGGAATATCAATGGAAACAGGATGCACCTGAGCTAAATTTCGAGATTCATAGCAAAGGGTCTGGAATACTAATGTAAATAAGGTTTTGCAAAAATGTCTAAGCCTGTTTCCACTTTGTCATTATGGGGTATTGTGTGTAGATTGATGAGGGATTTTTGTTGCTTTTGTTGTTTGTAAAAAAAAAAATCATTTTTACAATAAGGCTGTAACTTATTTATTTGTTGAAAAAGTCAAGGGGTCTGAATACTTTCAGAATGCACTGTATAGACACTAACTATTTTACTTTAAACACTTTGTTATATTTATGCACAAGAGAAGAGGAGGTTGCCCAGCACAAATTCATGTACAAACATGATTTTTCATTACATATTTGTAATTTAGCAGATGCTCTTATCCAGAGCAACTTATAGGACCAATTGGGGTTAATTGCCTTGCTCAAGGCCACAATGACAGATTTTTGACCTAGTTGGCCCGGGATTCAAACCAGCAACCTTTCAGTTACTGGCCCAACACTCTTAACCACTAGGCTACCTGTTAAATACATAACACAATACGTGACATAAGTAGAATACAGAACACTTGAAACATTACAGGACATTTTTCATGATGGAAATTGAAACATTAAAATGTGATTTAAAAAAAGCAGTGGGTAGAGTGGCGTTTCGCAGGCGGTTTGTACGGGCAGTTAGACAGGACAGTTTGTGGCTGTTTCTCAGGAGCCTGGTGGTGCAGTTACCTCTTCTTGGAGGGAGCAGGTCATTCAGTGGATGGTCAAGAGTGTGCATGTCCTTCACCAAGTGCACTGCAGCCTGTTCTCGCCTGCTCTGCAGTGACGGGAGCTGTGGTTGGACTGCTTCACCTCTGGAGATGACCCTCAAGGCCCTCCTCTGCACCCTGTCTAGTTGGGCCTGCTGCTTTTTACTGCATCCAACTAACAGCACTCCACCGTATTCCAGAACAGTCAAAAAGGCGTTTCGAGGCATTTCTCACTGGCTGCTCCACATGTCACCACTGAGGTTAGAGTCTAGATTAAAATCAAGATACTTGGTTGTTGTTACCACTGGTACTTTCTGTCCTCCTAGGATTAGTGGTGCAGGTTGTGGATGGTCCTCTGACCAATGGCTAAATGTACCAGTTGCCATCACCCTCTGCCCTCTTTCGGTGGTGTAGCGGTGGAGTCAGGCTAGTAACCTTGAACACAGTTCAATGTCAGACAGAAGTTGCAGGAACTATGGGTGATCTACCCGATCAAAGGCTTTGGACACATCAGCAAGTAACACCCTCACCATTATTGGGTTTATGGAGTCTGTAGCTGTCAGCCAGGAGTATGTGGCTTTCACAAGGGCGGTAGTAGTGCTGGACTTTGGGAGGTAGTCATACTGAATTGTGCACTCAGATAACACCTCCTACTGGCAGGGGACAGTTTTAACAATGTGTTTGATGACAGGGGCTAGATCTTCTGCATGCTCTTTTAGTAGCCAGGCTGGAATTCCATCAGGCCCACATGCTTTACTTTCTCTGAGTCTGTTCAGAGCTTGCTTTAACTGGCCAATGCTGCACAGCTCAACCTGCCTTGTAGACATGGGCAGGGGGGAGATGGCAAGAGGTGTGGTGCTTGTCTCAGCAAAGAAGCCATTCAAAACATCAGCCACTTCGTCGTCTTCAATTCCCTCGACCTGTATTCTCCCTCCTGATGTTTTCTTTGGTCCCAGTCCATTGTTAATGAAGTCCCACCATTCCCATTTCTTCTTTAGGTCCTGGATTTCAGTTTTGTAGTAGCTTGTCTTTGCTTCCTTGATAATCATTTGCACTGTGTTTGTGTATTTTCTCCATGTCATTGTTTCTCCCCATCTGTTGAAAATATTCTGTATTTTCCTGATGGCAGCCTTTATTCTTTCAGTCATCCAGGGCTGGTCCAGTGTTGTTGTTGTTTTCTTATTGGCATGTATACATCAAGTGCAGTTTGAATGCAGGAGTTGAACGTCTCCACCTTTGCATCGATGCTCTCCACCTCATATGGCAGACCAGTCAGTACTGGCCATACATCGCGCAAAGGTCTCCTTTCTGTTCTGGGTTAACAGATGTCATTTTTTCCGCTGCACCTCTCTTCTCCCTCCTGATGTTGTGTTTGGAGAGAACAGCAGACATTTGTGATCACTGGATCCGAGAGGGGCAAGGACAGTGGGTTGTGTTGATCAGATCTAGGATGGAGTCCCCTCTGTGGTCTTGTCTTTGGCCACTTGTTTCATGTCTGGATGGGAGTTTGTCAGCATCTTGATGGGCAGGTGATTAAAGTCTCCACACAGGATGAGACCCATTTGGGGAGAGGACATCCTGATCACATTGACAGTGATTATGAGATAATCCACAATGTTCTGCTGCAGTGTTTTGTCATGTGCCCATGGTGGAGGTTAGAGCACTCCACTACCAGAGATGAAACTGAGCTGGGGTGTTGTTTAGGACGGAGCTGAAGACACTCAAACTCTTCTTTCTCTAGGTCAGTTATTCTTCTCTTTGCCTGCATACTGTGATTCACATACATAGCCACACCCCCTCCTCGCATCCCCTCTCTGGACCTGTCATTTCTGAACAGCTGATAGTCTTTGTCATCAGAACAGCCTCAATTTGTCGGGGCATGGACTCTACAAGGTGTCGAAAGCGTTCCACTGGGATGCTGGCCCATGCTGACTGCAATGCTTCCGGTGTCTGGCAGTGGATTTCTACTCAGATTAGCTCGTTCCATCTCCTACAACAGATGCACAATTGGATTTGAGATCTGGTGCCTCGGAAGGCCACTGCAGTAACCCGGATTCACTGTCATGTTCGTGGAACCTTTTCTGGACAAGCCTTGTGGCATGGGGCATAATCCTGCTGAAAAAAATATATTTGCAGATGGAAAACTTCTGCCATGAAGGGATGCACCTGATTGACAATGATTTTTAGATATCCTGTGGCATTCAAACGTTGCTCCACTTTTATCAACGGGCCCAATGTCTGCCATGAAAACACACCCCACACCACCACCACCATCCTGCAATGCTGACACACGGCATGGATGCATGTACTCGTGGTTTCCTCAATATCCTAGACCTCTCATTATCTTTACAGTAGGAGCTATCTAAGCACTGCAAAACTGACAAGGTGCACACTGATCAGTAAAGAGATTCTAACATTCTACAACTTTCCCGTACCTCTGCACAGTTCTCTCACAGTGAGAAACAATAGGATTACAATAGAGTGTATCCAATCCACTACCACTTCTTTTGTATACGTTGGTGTCTTTTAAATTGCCCAGTCGAGAGACACTCTTCCCACAGTCAGAGCAGGAGTAAGGCTTCTCTCCTGTGTGTATCAATCCGTTGGTGTGATTTCAAGCTTTCCTGCTGAGAGAAACCCTTCCCACAGTCATTGCAGGAGTATGGCTTCTCTCCTGTGTGTACGTTCATGTATTTTTAAGTGGCCCAGTTGAGAGAAACTCTTCCCACAGTCAGAGCAGGAGTATGGCTTCTCTCCTCTGTGTATATGTTCATGTCGTTTTAAGGGGTCCTGTCGAGAGGAACTCTTCCCACAGTCAGAGCAGGAGTATGGCTTCTTTCCTCTGTGTATATGTTCATGTCGTTTTAAGTTGCCAGGTTGCGAGAAGCTTGCCCCACAGTCAGAGCAGGAGTAAGGCTTCTCTCCTGTGTGTTCTCTGATGAAGTCTTAGCTCAGTTGATGTTGTGAAGCATTTTACACAGTCAGAGCAGGAGTAAGGCTTCTCTCCTGTGTGTATACGTTCATGTATTTTTAAGTTGCCAGAATGAGAGAAACTTAACCCACAGTCAGAGCAGGAGTAAAGCTTCTCTCCTGTATGTATACGTTTATGTATTTTTAAGGTGCTCTGATGAGAGAAACTTGCCCCACAGTCAGAGCAGGAGTAAGGTTTCTCTCCTGTGTGTATCCGTTCGTGGGATTTTTAAGTTGCCAAGTTTGGAGAAACCCGTCCCACAGACAGAGCAGAAGTAAGGCTTCTCTCCTGTGTGTATATGTTCATGGATTTTTAAGTTGCCAGATTGAGAGAAACTTAACCCACAGTCAGAGCAGGAGTAAGGCTTCTCTCCTGTGTGTGTTCTCTGATGAAGTCTTAGCTCACTTGGTGTTTTGAAGCACTTTACACAGTCAGAGCAGGAGTAAGGCTTCTCTCCTGTGTGTGTATGTTCATGGATTTTTAAGCTGCCAGATTGAGAGAAACTTAACCCACAGTCAGAGCAGGAGTAAGGCTTCTCTCCTGTGTGTGTTCTCTGATGAAGTCTTAGCTCAGTTGATGTTGTGAAGCATTTTACACAGTCAGAGCAGGAGTAAGGCTTCTCTCCTGTATGTATACGTTCATGTTGTTTTAAGTGGAACCGTTGAGAGAAACTCTTTCCACAGTCAGAGCAGGAGTAAGACTTCTCTCCTGTGTGTATTTTTAGGTGTATTTTTAGCTTTGATAGAATTGGGAAAATCTCCTCACAATGTGGGCAGTGGTGAGAACTCTTAGCTCTGTGATCTTCTTGCTGTTGTTCTCTGGAGGTAGAGAATGTCTTAACATGGTCTCCTGTGTGAACAACATCAGAAGAACCAGTCAGTTGGTGTGATATACATGTCAATCAAATGTATTTTATGAAGCCCTTTTTACATCAGAAGTTGTCACAAAGTGCTTTATAGAAACCCAGCCTAAAACCCCAAAGAGCAAGCAATGCAGATGTAGAAGCCATATCATCCTCCACTCACTATCACAAGGGTTAGTAACTACACAGACTCATTTAATAGAACTTTAAAACATTGGCAGTTTGTCTACTTCACTTCTTTAGTCTACTCTCTGAACACTCTAGATAGCCCAGGGAAAAAAGTATTTGATCCCCTACTGATTTTGTACGTTTGCCCACTGACAAAGACATGATCAGTCTATAATTTTAATGGTAGGTTTATTTGAACAGTGAGACAGAATAACATTTTTAAAAATCCAGAATCACGCATGTAAAAAATGTTATTAATTGATTTGCATTTTAATGAGGGAAATAAGTATTTGACCCCTCTGCAAAACATGACTTAGTACTTGGTGGCAAAACCCTTGTTGGCAATCACAGAGGTCAGACGTTTCTTGTAGTTAGCCATAAGGTTTGCACACATCTCAGGAGGGATTTTGTTCCAATCTTCTCCAAGTCATTAAGGTTTCGAGGCTGACGTTTGGCAACTCAAACCATCAGCTCCCCTCCACAGATTTTCTATGGGATTAAGGTCTGGAGACTGGCTAGGCCACTCCAGGACCTTAATGTGCTTCTTCTTGAGCCACTCCTTTGTTGCTTTGGCTGTGTGTTTTGGGTCACTGTCATGCTGGAATACCCATCTACAACCCATTTTCAATGCCCTGGCTGAGGGAAGGAAGTTCTCACCCAAGAATTGACGGTACATGGCCCCGTCCATCGTCCCTTTGATGCGGTGAAGTTGGCCTGTCCCCTTAGCAGAAAAACACCCCCAAAGCATAATGTTTCCACCTCCATGTTTGACGGTGGGGATGGTGTTCTTGGGGTCATAGGCAGCATTCCTCCTCCTCCAAACACAGCGAGTTGAGTTGATGTCAAAGAGCTCCATTTTGGTCTCATCTGACCACAACACTTTCACCCAGTTCTCCTCTGAATCATTCAGATGTTCATTGGCAAACTTCAGACGGGCCTGTATATGTGCTTTCTTGAGCAGGGAGACCTTGCGGGCGCTACAGGTTTTCAGTCCTTCACGGCGTAGTGTGTTACCAATTGTTTTCTTGGAGACTATGGTCCCAGCTGCCTTGAGATCATTCACAAGGCTGATCGTTGGTCTTGGCCATGGTGGAGAGTTTGGAATCTGATTGATTGATTGCTTCTGTGGACAGGTGTCTTTTATACAGGTAACAAGCTGAGATTAGGAGCACTCCCTTTAAGAGTGTGCTCCTAATCTCAGCTCGTTACCTGTATAAAAGACACCTGGGAGCCAGAAATCTTTCTGATTGAGAGGGGGTCAAATACTTATTTCCCTCATTAAAATGCAAATCAATTTATAACATTTTTGACATGCGTTTTTCTGGATTTCTATGTTGTGATTCTGTCTCTCACTGTTCAATTAAACCTACCATTAAAATTATAGACTGATCATGTCTTTGTCAGTGGGCAAACATACAAAATCAGCAGGGGATCAAATCCTTTTTTCCTCACTGTAGTGGCCTAAGCTATTGATGGATTCAAGATAAGGTCGTGGTTATTGATCTCAGATTCTCAGTGTCAAAGTAGCCTTTCATTTTGGTCATTTGTGAGGTATTAAAAAAGATTCTGCGAAAGTCTCCAGTCATCTAAAATTATATATAGAATTGCATGAAATCCAATTATAAAATAACACATTTTTCCCGGACTCCAGGCTTCTAGGAAATTCCTGGATATTGGCGGGAACTGGAAGAAGCTGTGGTACACATTGATCCAGACCATCCCAAACATGCTCAAAGGGTGACATGTCTGGTGAGTATGCAGGCCATGGAAGAATTGGGACATTTTCAGCATGTTCAATTGTGTACAGATCCTTGCGACATGGGGCTGTGCATTATCATGCTGAAACACGAGGTGATGGAGGTGGATGAATGGCAGGACAACGGGCCTCAGGATCTTATCATGGCATCTTTGTGCATTCAAACTGCCATCGATAACTGCCATCGATACCATAACCCCGATACCACCATGGGGTACTCTGTTCACAACATTGACATCAGCAAACCGCACGTCCACACAACGCCATACACGGTGGTCAGCAGTTGTGAGGCTGGATGGGCATACTGCAAGATTCTCTAAAACAACATTGGAGGCAGCTAATGGTAGAGAAATTAACCTAACATTCTCTGGCAACAGCTCTGGTGGACATTCCTGCAGTCAGCATGCCAATTGCATGCTCCCTCAAAACTTGAGACATCTGTGGCATTGTGTTGTGTGAAATAACTGCACATTTTAGAGTGGCATTTTTGTATTTGTTAGGGATCCCCATTAGATCCTGCCAAGCACCTCCTCAGCTACTCTTGTCCCCAGCACAAGGTGCACCTGTGTAATGATGATCATGCTATTTCATCAGCTTCATGATATGCCACACCTGTCAGGTGGATGGATTATGTTGCCAAAGGAGAAATGCTCACTAACAGGGATGTAAACAAATTTGTGCACAACATTTTAGAAATACGTTTGTGTCTGGAACATTTCTGGGATCTTTTATTTCACCTCATGAAACATGGGACCAACACTTTACATGTTGCGTTTATATGTTTGTTCAGTGTATACAGTATTTCTAAAAAATCATAGAAACTATCAATAACAACATTTAAATTAAATCAGCCTGCTTTTCTGTTCTAATCAGGTCCCTACACAGGCTCAGAAGGATCCTGTGAGGGTGGAACATTTTCTGGCTACAGTAGACCTTGCAGGGCTTCTGCCGTGAAGTCTTGGAGGCCCAAAAACGTATCAGCTGCAGATATAATTATGTCTAGCTTCTTGGACTTCTTGTGCAGTAAAATTAACAACTGTGGCTATAAATACAAAAAAAATCCACCTTCAAAATAAGTGAGATCACTTGATTGACGTACAACATTTGCAACTGGTTGCAGTGCATCCACCGCCATATCTTCTTCAGAACTGTGGCCTCTTGCTACTATAACTCTCTTCACCGCCTCCACATAGGAGATTTGCTGTACAGCCCTGATCCTTGACACCTCAACCTCTTTCACCCTAACAGGGCACTCTGGGAATTCAGGAATATGACCCCCAACACAGTTACAACATTTTACATTCACATGCTCTTCAATAACATATTCCTTCCGTCTGCAAACACTTGATATGTGGCCAAACTTTTTACATGTCTTGCATTGCATCAGGTTTTACACAAACTCTCTTATGGGGTATATTATATATCCCAGCTTTACATAGGGTGGTAGATACTATTCATCAAACATCAATAATAAAGATGAACTTTGCTCCTTTTTCACATTCTCCATCCTTCTTCTTCGGGATTTGGTTGGCGGAGCGCATTCAACTTTTAGGTGCATACACCGCCACCTACTGTACTGGTGTGTGAGGCCATTCACAGCCTATATACATTAAATTCATTGATACGGTAATTAATACAAAATTGCAGTATTAGCCTGCTCTAAAAAAATGTGAGGGTAAATGTTCTTGGTTCGTGCAGATGACTGACCTCCTCAGACCAATTGGCAGTACGCCCAGAACATTGTTCTGGGATCCAAAAGGGATATCTCAGTTTCAAGGTCTCAGCTTGGAGAGAAGAAGCCTTGTGAGGTATTGGTTGGTCACATGCAGGAACCAAATGTTAACGATTAATTATTTATTAATAAAGCTAAAATCATGCAAATATAACTTGTCTGTGTAAGTAGTATATAGAACAACTAACGGGACTGCCCCGGCAGAGCTCCCGACCGACGTGTACTGTGGTGCTTTTACGTTTGTTGGAACCTCTCCAACAAGGGACTCATTTGACTTTGAGTCCCTTCGTGGCGATTTTCCACGACAAAAACCCACCACCCCATTCCACTATTTAACACCATCTAGTCCTACGCCAGACCACTACCACTCAACACCCCCTGCAGCTGTTCTGCAGTAAATCCTCGCAATCCCAAGCCACCACAACCTCTTTTCTGGGACTTTAGATCCATTTCTGCAGTACAATTGAAAACCATTGCTATAAATGCTAAAATGCCCACCTTACTGAAGCACATATTCTTCCCATCACTCTCTCTTTGTCTCTGCCTACTCATAGGAATCCTCACCATGTACCCATCTTCCTCTACCACTCCCTTCACTGCTTCTGCTACAACACTTTCTGTACTACTGTACCGAGTGGCGCAGTGGTCTAAGGCACTGCATCGCAGTGCTAGCTGTGCCACTAGAGATCCTGGTTCCAATCCAGGCTCTGTCGTAGCCGGCCGCGACCGGGAGACCTATGGGGCGGGGCACAATTGGCCCAGCGTCGTCCAGGGTAGGGGAGGGAATGGCCGGCAGGGGATGTAGCTCAGTTGGTAGAGCATGGTGTTTGCAACGCCAGGGTTGTGGGTTCGATTCCCAAGGGGGGGGGGTATGAAAAATATAATAATAATACTCAAACTAAATAATGTATGCACTAACTGTAAGTCGCTCTGGATAAGAGCGTCTGCTAAATGACTAAAATGTAAATGTAACCATGGCAACCTCAATCTAACAATAATAATAATATTATGCCATTTAGCAGACGCTTTTATCCAAAGCAACTTACAGTCATGTGCGCATACATTTTTACGTATGGGTGGTCCCGGGGATCGAACCCACTACCCGTTACAAGTGCCATGCTCTACCAATTGAGCTACAGTTGAAATATAGAGGACCACAATCTGCCTTTCTCTCACCTGACACCTCAGATCTCCAGCCCGTTAGCACCCCCACAACTAACACACAGAACTTTCTCCACCGATACCACACATTTCTTCATCTCATGCCCTCCTGCACACTTGTCACATCTAGGCATCTCACGCCTACACACTGCTGCAACAGGCCCATAAACTTCACACCTAAAACACTGTAATATTTACGGAACAAAATCGCTCACGGGATAACTGACACTTCCTACCTTGACCTTATCTGGCAGAGACTATGCATCAAAATCCAACATGACAGATAATGTATTCTCTGTTTCCCCACGCTCTACACCGGATCTACGTCTCACCAAACGGAGGGCGTCACAGACACCTGGAATCTTCCATTTCAACTGCACATCCTCAACACTTAAACCTAACCCCGTTATCATTCCTTTCAATGCCACCCTGTTCCGGAGAGCAATTCAAGTCACAATTCCTGTCTCTAATCACGTAATCCGCAGCGCCCGCTCCCTCTGGACAGAGGAGAAACAATAAATCATCACGAGTCCCCTCAGAGTTACTTTCACCAACTCAACAGTCCCCAACCTCTTCTCCACCTAACCTGACACCACATATGTATCCATTCTCTCTACAAATCTCACTCCCATTGGGCCAGAATCATCCTTGGAACAAGGCCCGAACTCTGAGTTCCTCACCGCAGGTAATTCATCCTCACTCTCACCAGGTTCCATCTCTGAGCTACTGGAGAACATATCCCTCTTTATACACTAGACGATAACCTCCCTCACCACACTGCTTCTCTCTACACTCAGCTCCTTCTCAGCGGTCATCACTGCACCTGCCACCACAGTTAATTCGTTTTAAATTGACACAATACCTGTTATCAAAGGTTACAGCTAGAGATGACGTGCAGGAGCTTGCAGTGATTTGTTGTTTTGCATGATGTCTACTTTGATGATAATTAGAGTTTTATAATCTGAGAGGAAATAGAGCCGAATATTGCTAAAAGTCAAGCCAGGGTAAGCCTACACGAAACACAGCCATTATTTTAAGTGTTTCTAAAATGAATAAAAAGGAAAAATGATTGGAACCATTTCCCTGTTTGACAGCTAGGTGTTATGACACAATTTTTGCAAAAATAATAATAATACAAAAATAAAAAATTGTATTCAGACTTTACTCAGTACTTTGTTGAAGCTCCTTTGGCAGTGATTACAGCCTCAAGTCTTCTTGAGTATGACGCTACAAGCTTGGCATACCTGTATTTGAGGAGTTTCTCTGCAGATCCTCTCAAGCTTGTCAGGTAAGATGGGTAGTGTCGCCGCACAGCTATATTCAGTTCTCTCTGTACTTTGCTCCGTTCATCTTTCCCTCGATCCTGACTAGTCTCCCAGTCCCTGCCACTGAAAAACATCCCCACAGCATGATGCTGCCACCACCATGCTTCACCGTTGGGATGGTGCCTGGATTCCTCCAGACGTGACGCTTGGCATTCAGGCCAAAGAGTTCAATCTTGGCTTCATCACACCAGAGAATCTTGTTTCTCATGGTCTGAGTCCTTTAGGTGTCTTTTGGCAAACTCCCAGCGGGCAGTCATGTGCCTTTTCATGAGGAGTGGCTTCCGTCTAGCCACTCTACCATAAAGGCCTGATTGGTGGAGTGCTGCAGAGATGGTTGTCCTTCTGGAAGATTCTCCTATCGCCACAGAACTCTGGAGCTCTGTCAGAGTGACCACTGGCTTCTTGATGACCTCCCTGACCAAGGCCCTTTTCCCCCGATTGCTTAGTTTGTCTGGGCTGCCAGCTCTAGAAAAATGATTGGTGGTTCCACACTTTTTCCATTTAAGAATGATGGAGGCCTTTCGATCATATCCTTGGACTAAAATGTTTGATACTCAGGTGCAAGCCTAACATCACATGCAAAGGGCCTTTGGGTAACGTAGCACATATTCAATGATATCTCTTTTTCTCACGTAGGCTGTTCATTTCTGATCTTTGATACTTTTTCTGGTTTATAAACGTATCATGGTATACTACATTAACGCTATACGTATGGGCCATATTGTTACTTGGTAGCTACTAGCAACAGACCCTGTGTTGTGGATCATCTACCACTATTTTGGACGGTCCATACTGTAACGTTAACGTTAGTCTCAGGCTTCACTAACTAGCGTTACTGTTTTAGGTGGAGATATTCTTTGCTACTTTTCAAACAAATACTACGTGATATTTCACATATCATCTTGCTAGAGAGGCCTTTTGTTGTGATATTTAGGATACTATATAGGCTACTAGCAAAATACCCTGTGTTGTTAGGATAGATTTATGTTTGTTTCTTCCAACAGATCTTTACATATTTTCCTCACTACAAAATATTCCTGCGGTCCTTGTGGTTACTAAACATATTTTAGATATGCCTTTATGCTATAGCTTATTCCATGTTTACATCTTTGGTTAAATGACTTCAAATGCAAAACTTAAATTTATTTTGTGGAATGTCTGTGGAGTTTGTAAACTATCCAAGCTTAAACAGGTTATTACTAGGCTTAAACAACTTCATTCATCTATTGTGTTCCTACAAGAAACTCACTTGTTGAAGGATGAGCTACTAAAAGTATGCAGGAGATGACAAGGGCCAGTAATAGCATCCTGTTTCTCCTCTAATTCTCATGGTGTTATGGTTTTAATTCACTAATCTGTTCCGTTTCAAGTGGATACTATTATAACTGATACAGCTGGTAGATACATTTTGATACAGGGAACTCTTTTGAATGAGCATATTAATCTGGTTAATGTTTATGGTCCTAATGATGATCATCCCAAATTCTTTGAGAATGTATTTCTATTGATAGCCTCCATTCCTGGTAAAGTCCTAATGGCAGGGGACTTTAATTGCACTCTTGATCCTCATCTAGATCGCTCCTCTGGTTTAGACACTTCCCACTCGCAGAGTAGAAAGAAATTACAGCATTTAATTCAGGACTTAAATCTATGTGAACCTTGGAGGACTCAGAACCCGAGTAAAAGGGAGAATTCATGTTACTCGTCAACATTTAAATCATATTCTCATGTAGACTACTTTTTAGTTTCTTGCTCATTGCTTCCCAATGTAGCAGGAAATGGATATGATACTATTGTTTTGAATGACCATTCCCCTGTGTGATTATTCTATAGGGATACAAAACTAGTAAAAGGATCCTCTAGATCAGGGGTATTCAACAAAATTTAAAAAAGGTCCAGTTAGAGAAAATGTTTTGAAGCAAAGGTCCAGAAGATCATAATGTCTAACAATTTAGTGGTATATATATTTAAGTAGCCTAGTAGTTCTGAATGTAATCAATAACTGACCGTCTAATCAAATTAATTCAGTACAATTCAAAAACTTGTTGACAATATTTATTATCACGAAACATAGAACTGAACATTAGGGTTGTCCTCGACTAAAGAAATTCTTAGTCGACTAACACTTATATGAGTTTGTCGACTAATCGATTAGTTGATTTAATCGACAGAGCTGTGCAAGACTAGAAAAGCGCAATATAAATGTAGTTAATTAACCATCTGTAAAACTGAGTTTCTCCGAAATTAATCCTGCAAAAGCACCACTTTAAATCTCGTGTTCACCAGAAATGTTCTCATAAGTTACTTGGAAATGAGTAATTAAGCATGAATAAGCATAAAAAATGACTTATCGACTAAAGAAATCTTAGTCGACTAAGACCAAAACGACCGATTAGTCGACTAATCGACTAAGAGGGGCAGCCCTACTGAACATATATGTATGACTGTAGATATGTACAATGTGCTCTCATTAATTAACTAAATAAAACTAGGGCTGCATGTCAAAATAAGAGAAAATAAATAAAATGTGAAAATTGTGCATTTTCAAAAAAAGTGCTTAACTTCAGAAAAATAATATAAAGGGAGGAAAAGTTTGAATTTCCCCTTTTCTGTTTCACATCTTGACTCAACAGTCTCAACCAATTTTACAAATAATAAATCTCAACAGATCTTAACAATTGAACAGTTTTAGAGTATCACTTTGTTCCCCTCATATCCCACTCTACCATGTTTTTGCTCAGTGAGAGAATTGAGCTTTAGCCTGTCTTGCCAGAATTTTAAACCTGGGCTTGAATGGAGTCAGGGCCATTCTCATACACATGTGAAGGTGCTCATTGGTGAGCCTGGAACGATATTTAGTTTTAATTATGTTCATTGTGGAGAAAGCTGCCTCGCAGTTGTATGTGGAGCCAAACATGGTCAAGATGTATAGGGCTACTTTCCTCAGACCCGGGAAAGCAGTCTCAGGGACCATTTGGAACCAGAAAGTGGAAGGGTCAGTTCTTACAAACTGCTCTTTCAGGGCCACATCTGCTTGGAGATCAACCAATTGCATCTGGAGAGACCCAGCATTTACCCATTTAAAGTGCTGTGTGACTTCCTTTGAGAACCCCCTGACATCTGTGATCAGAAATGGGTTCTGAATGAACATGGTGAGCTGCTCTCCAAAGCTGAAGCTGTCAAAACGGTTGCTGAAGTTTACAATCAGCTTATCAATAAAATCAACAAAAGAAGACAAATCTCTCTGTCCCTGAACCTGTTCCTGCACTGCTGGGAAGTGTACACAGTCTCCCTGCAGGTCTTCCTTGAACACTTCAAGTTTCCTCTGAAAGGAGCGAACAGCTGTCATCAGTTCACAAATTGAATTGTCCTTGCCCTGTAGCCTCAAATTCAGTTCATTCAGATGTGACGTGATGTCAACCAAAAAGGCCACATTATCCATCCATTTCTCATTTTCTAAAAAGAGAGAAAACTGTGTTGCCTTCTGACTGCTTAGCTCTGCCAAAAAAGATGCTAATTCCCTCCTGATGGACCAAAAGCGCTCTAGCACCCTGCCTTTGCTGAGCCATCTCACATTGTTGTGCAGCAAAAGATCATCAGCATTGGCATCAACTTCTCTGAGGAATTCCCTAAGCATGCGATGCTGGTAGGAAGAGGATGCCCTGAGAAAATTTATCATTTTCATCATTGTATTCATCACCTCAGCATGCTCATCTGACAGGGAGGCACAGAGGACAGATTGATGAATGATGCAATGGTAAGATAAAAGCTCAGGATTGTCCCCTTTCAGTCTTGCTACAGCTCCTTTTTCTTTCCCTATCATAGAAGGGGCTCCATCTGTGGTTATTGAAACCACTTGTTTTGGCTCTATTCCTCTTTTTGTTAACATCTCCTTAATGGCCAGGTAGATATCCTCTCCTCTTGTACTGGTCTGAAGGGGAGTGACACCTAACATGTCTTCACAGAATGTTTTCTGGGCTGTGTTGAAAAACCTGGCAAACACTAACAGCTGAGCATTGTCACATATGTCAGTGGACTCATCCACAGCTAAGCCTACACATGGTGCCTTATGCATGGCTTCATCTAGCTGGGTTAGCACATCCTGAGTTAATATTTCACTTTTCTTTGTGGCAGATGATGCTGACATGGGAATTTGCTTTATTTTATCACAAAGCTCATTTTTTTGTTTTCCCTCAAGTAGTGTTTCAGCTACTGCACTCATGCATTCTTTGACAACCCCTCCATCTGTAAATGGCTTTTTGTGTTTACCCAAAATCCAAGAAACTCTGAGGGAACACTCAAGAGCACGTTGTTGGGCAGTGAATGTGTTGCTCAGGATCCTGGTGGAGTCTGTCCATTCTGGATTAAATGCTCTGTTTTCATTGTCCACTTTTCTTTTTTTGGAGAGTGCCATTTGTTCCTTATTTTCTCTAACTGTTACCCTTTTTCTGCCTCACTCGTCTGTTTCGCTCCCTTTCTCCGTCTCACTCATATTTTCGTCAACTTTCTCCGTCTCACTCGTATTTTCCTCAGCTTTCTCCGGCACACTCGTCTGTATCTCTCCCTTTCTCCGTCTCATTCGTCTGTTTCTCACTCGTCTGTTTCGTTCCCTTTCTCCGTCTCATTCGTCTGTTTTCGCTCCCTTTGTTTTCTACATATATCGCTATCTTTTTAATCCGACTTTCTTTTCCTTGGTAACTTGCCTCTAAAACTCTCATCTGTCTGCACTGTAGAGTCCCAATGTTTACCGCCAGGAATGCAAAGACTTCATTGGCTGAGTGGTATCACGTGGGATCGCTTAACTCACATGCAATTGGTCGGTGAGTTTCCTCATTCACAAAACGAGTACCGTAAAGACTACAAAAGCTGTGCATATTAAAATAGAAGCGCCCCGTCAGGTTTTAATTCATAATCTTTTGTTTTGGTCCGGGTCCGTATGGGACGGCTTCTGGGTCCGGATCCGGACCGCGGTCCGCCTGTTAGTGACCTATGGTCTAGAACATGCCAGTGTTCCCTCCCTGTATGCCCGGTGCATTGTGATAGATGGACGCCTACAAATTACTTGATAGCAAATTTGACCATTACTACCCAAAAATAGGCATTTAGGCGACGAACCCAACACAAGGGAACATAACTGAACATGATCTATTCATTTTATACTAGAGTGAATTCATAGTGGTTTAAAATGAATTGAAAGCTATATGTGCTTCTTTAAACCATTAGCTATATGAAAACGTTGTGTGCAATGGTTTATGGAGGTATATAGCGGTCAAAATTAATTTAAACTATTGGATTTGTAGGTAAAGCTCAAAATTAACATAACAGTTCAAGAGGTATATCCTTGAAAGCATCAGCTCTAGCCTTTAGCTCAGTGCAGATGTTGCCTGTAATCCATGTTTTCTGGTTGGGATATGTATGTACGGTCACTGTCAGGGCGTGCTGTAGGTGCAATGGTGGAATCAAACGCAGGACTCAGAACGATATTCCAAAGGCTTGTATAACTGCCCAAACTAAGGCAAAAGGACAACTTTGCCCGAAGGCGAAAAATACGCACGAAGGCGAAAGTAACAGAGCACAAACAGGTGCGACAAATGGTAACTGCGCACAAACAGGTGCGAAAATACTCCAGCGCAGTGGAGAGAAGCTCAACCGAGCAATACACACAACTGACGGAAATTAATTACACACAACACTAGACAAACACAACGAGAAACTTATAGGACACTAATTACGCCAAAACAGAAACAGGTGTGGAAACAAACAGACAAAAGCAAACGAACATGAAACATACAGCGGTGGCAGCTAGAATTCCGGAGACGACGAACGCCGAAACCTGCCCGAACAAGGGAGAGAGGCAGCCTCGGCCGAAACCGTGACAGTACCCCCCCCTTGACGCGCGGCTCCAGACGTGCGCCGACTCCGGCCTCGGGGACGACCAGGAGGACGCGGAGCAGGGCGCGTCGGATGCCCCCGATGGAATTCCGTCAGGAGCGACGGGTCCAAAATGTCTCTCCTCGGCACCCAGCACCGCTCCTCCGGACCGTACCCCTCCCACTCCACTAGATACTGGAGACCCCCCATCCAACGTCTCGAATCCAAAATGGACCTCACGGAGTACGCTGGTACCCCCTCGATGTCTAATGGGGGCGGAGGAGTCTCCAAGATCTCATTTTCTTGGAGTGGGCCCGCTACCACCGGCCTGAGAAGGGACACATGGAACGAGGGGTTAATACACTTATACTCCACAGGTAGCTGTAATCTATAACATACCTCGTTCAACCTTCTCAGGACTTTAAACGGCCCCACAAACCGCCGACCCAGTTTCCGACAGGGCAGGCGGAGGGGCAGGTTTCTGGTAGAGAGCCAGACTCGATCACCAGGTGCGTACACCGGTCCCTCACTGCGGTGGAGATCAGCGCTCGCCTTCTGACGTCGGAGGGCCCGCTGCAGGTGGACGTGTGCAGTGTTCCACGTCTCCTCCGAGCGACGCGCCCACTCATCCACCGCAGGAGCCTCGATCTGGCTCTGCTGCCAGGGTGCCAGAACCGGCTGGTAACCCAACACACATTGAAATGGAGTTAGGTTAGTGGAGGAATGGCGTAGGGAATTCTGGGCCATCTCGGCCCAGGGAACGTACCTTGACCACTCCTCCGGCCGGTCCTGGCAGTATGTTCTGAGAAACCTACCCACATCCTGGTTTACGCGTTCCACCTGCCCATTACTCTCCGGGTGGTAACCCGAGGTGAGGCTCACGAGACCCCCAACCGCTCCATAAACGCTCTCCAGACTCTGGAGGTGAATTGGGGACCCCTATCAGCCACAATGTCCTCGGGTACCCCGTAGTGCCGGAACACATGGGTAAACAGTGCCTCGGCAGTTTGTAGGGCAGTAGGAAGACCCGGCATGGGGAGCAAACGACAGGCCTTAGAGAACCGGTCCACAACGACCAGGATGGTAGTATTCCCTTGGGAGAGGGGAAGGTCTGTTATAAAGTCCACAGAGAGGTGGGACCATGGTCGTTGTGGAACGGGCAGGGGTAGCAACTTACCCCTAGGTAGATGTCTAGGCGCCTTACACTGGGCGCACACCGAGCAGGAGGAAACATAAACCCTCACATCCCTTGCCAACGTGGGCCACCAGTACTTGGCACTAAGACAGTGCACTGTCCGGCCGATACCCGGATGTCCAGAGGAGGGTGACGTGTGAGCCCAATGGATCAATCGATCCCGAACCTCGAGCGGAACGTACTTCCGACCCTCCGGGCACTGTGGTGGACTAGGGTCGGTGCGTAACGCCCGCTCGAGTTCAGCATCGACCTCCCACACTACCGGTGCCACCAGACACGACTCAGGCAGTATGGGAGTGGGCTCCACGGACCTCTCCTCCGTGTCATACCGCCGAGACAGCGCATCTGCCTTGCCATTCTGTGACCCAGGGATGTACGTGATCTTAAAAGTAAACCTGGTCAAGAACATACTCCATCTTGCCTGGCGAGGGTTCAGCCTCCTCGCCGCCCGGATGTACTCCAGGTTACGGTGGTCCGTCAAAATGAGGAAAGGGTGTTGAGCCCCCTCAAGCCAGTGCCTCCACACCTTTAGAGCCTGTACCACGGCTAACAGCTCCCTGTCCCCTACGTCATAGTTCCGCTCCGCCGGACTGAGCTTCTTAGAATAAAAAGCACAGGGGCGGAGTTTAGGTGGCGCGCCAGACCGTTGTGAAAGCACGGCTCCTAAACCGGCCTCCGACGCGTCCACCTCTACCTGGAACGGCAAAGAGGGATCCGGATGTGCCAGCACCGGGGCCGAGGTAAACAGGTCCTTCAGCCTCCCAAACGCCCTGTCCGCCTCGGCCGACCACTGCAGACGCACCGGACCCCCCTTCAACAGAGACGTGATGGGAGCTGCCACCTGTCCAAAACCCCGGATAAACCTCCTGTAGTAATTTGCAAACCCCAAAAACTGCTGCACCTCCTTCACAGTGGTTGGTGTTTGCCAATTACGCACGGCCGACACCCGGTCTACCTCCATCTTCACCCCCTGACGCAGACAACTGATAACCCAAAAAGGAGACCGACTCCTGGAAAAACAGACACTTCTCTGCCTTCACATACAGGTCGTGCTCCACCAGCCTCCGCAACACTCTACGCACCAGGGCCACATGCTCGACACGGGTAGGCGAGTACACGAGAATGTCATCAATGTACACCACCACCCCCTGCCCCTGCATGTCCCTGAAGATCTCATCCACGAATGATTGGAAAACTGACGGAGCGTTCATCAACCCGTATGGCATGACCAGATACTCGTAATGGCCCGAGGTGGTACTAAAGGCTGTTTTCCATTCATCACCCTCCCTGATGCGCACCAAGTTGTACGCGCTCCTGAGATCTAATTTCGTGAAGAAACGCGCCCCATGCAACGACTCAGTCATGGTCGCAATCAGCGGGAGTGGATAACTATACTTCACCGTAATCTGATTGAGACCACGGTAATCGATGCACGGGCGCAAACCACCATCCTTTTTCTTCACAAAAAAGAAACTCGAGGACGCAGGGGAAGTGGAAGGCCGTATGTATCCTTGTCTCAGAGATTCGTCTATGTAAATCTCCATAGCTTTCTTCTCCTCCTGAGACAGAGGATACACATGGCTCCGTGGGAGCGCAGCTCCTGCCTGGAGGTCTATCGCACAATCCCCCTGCCTATGGGGTGGCAACCGCGTCGCCCTCGCCTTACTAAACGCAATAGCCAAATCCCCATACTCAGGTGGAACGTGCAATGCGGGCACCTGGTTTGGACTCTCCACCGAGGTAGCCCCTACGGAAACGCCCAAACATCTACCCACACACTGAGCAGACCACTCCATCAGAGCCCTCTCCTGCCACGAAATAGCTGGGTTATGGGTACTCAACCAGGGCATGCCCAGCACCACCGGATACGCAGGAGAGTCAATCAGGAACAGCTGAATCATCTCCTGATGATCCCCCTGCGCACACATCCTAAGTGGCGCCGTGACTTCCTGATTAAGCCCGTACCCAACGGACGACTATCTAGGGCATGAACGGGGAAAGGAACATCAACAGGAATAAGGGGAATCCCTAACGCTAAACAAAACTTTTTATCAATAAAATTCCCAGCCGCGCCTGAATCTACCAGCGCCTTATGCTGGGAATGAGGTGCTACCTGTGGAAAACTTACAGGCATACAAAAATGGGCAACAGTGAGCTCTGGGTGAGTGGGGCGCCTACTCACCTGGAGGGAATCCCCAGTGCGGGACCTGTCGTCATCTCCCCTAGGAGGCCATCCCCAGCACCTAGCCGCGGTGTGTCCTCCCCGACCACAGTTGGTGCAGTGGATGGACCCCCTAGCCTGCCGACTCCTCCTCTCTCTAGCGCCAGCGCCCCGAGCTCCATAGGACACGGCTCGGAGGCGCTGGAGGGTGAATGGACGGACCCTCCGCAGGACGTCCCGCGGGTAGCCAGTAGGTTATCCAGCCTGATGGACATGTCGACCAGCTGGTCGAAAGAGAGGCTGGTGTCCCTACAAGCCAGCTCCCGACGGACGTCCTCTCGTAGGCTACATCTGTATAGATCGATGAGGGCCCGATCATTCCACCCTGCATCTGCCGCTAGAGTACGGAATTCGAGAGCGAATTCCTGGGCACTCCTCCTCCCCTGCCGGAGGAAGACCAGACGCTCCCCGCCGCTTTCCCCTCCGGGGATGGTCAAACACCGCCCTGAAGCGGCGGGAGAACTCGTCGTAGGTAATCGTCGTGGCGTCGATCTTCCTCCACTCCGCGTTGGCCCACTCCAACGCTTTTCCGGCCAGGCAGGAGATCAGGGCGGACACGCTCTCATGCCCCGAAGGTGCCGGGTGCACTGTGGCCAGGTATAGCTCCACCTGGAGTAGGAATCCCTGACACCCAGCCGCGGTTCCGTCGTAGGCCCTCGGGAGAGATAGTCGGACTCCTCGAGGTTCCGGCGCTGGAATGGGCGGGCTGGCCGATGGTGCTGGCAGGGAGGGAGGCGGTGGAGGCGTACCCCAGCCTCGGAGGGTGGAAATCACCTCCTGCAGGGCGGTCCCCATCTGCAGGATCTGATCTCGTTGGTCCCGAAACTGGGCCTCCAGTCTCGTCTGGGCTGCTTCGGCTCCTGCTGATTCCATTGATGGTGTGTAATTCTGTCAGGGCGTGCTGTAGGTGCAATGGTGGAATCAAACGCAGGACTCAGAACGATATTCCAAAGGCTTGTATAACTGCCCAAACTAAGGCAAAAGGACAACTTTGCCCGAAGGCGAAAAAAATACGCACGAAGGCGAAAAGTAACAGCGCACAAACAGGTGCGACAAATGGTAACTGCGCACAAACAGGTGCGAAAATACTCCAGCGCAGTGGAGAGAAGCTCAACCGAGCAATACACACAACTGACGGAAATTAATTACACACAACACTAGACAAACACAACGAGAAACTTATAGGACACTAATTACGCCAAAACAGAAACAGGTGTGGAAACAAACAGACAAAAGCAAACGAACATGAAACATACAGCGGTGGCAGCTAGAATTCCGGAGACGACGAACGCCGAAACCTGCCCGAACAAGGGAGAGAGGCAGCCTCGGCCGAAACCGTGACAGTCACCTTGGGGACGACATTTTCGATGCACTTATTAATGAAGCAGGTGACTGATGTGGTAAACTCCTCAATCCCATCGGATGAATCCCGGAACATATTGTAGCGACCCGCACAGACAGCTGTGTGTTATGTGTTAGGCTAGTAGATGGTTGTGTTGTACCTACCAGTACCCAGTGTTCGCAGGGTCCGACATGTCAATCAACCTGCTATCTGCCAATCACGGGAATGCCTGGAATGTTCTGATGCCGGGCATCCTGGCGGTTGGCGGAGTGGCGTGGAGGGGGGTTGGGCAGGGGGATGGAGCATTGGAAGTTAAGACCAGGTTTAGCCTTTGTTCTCTCTCTTTTTACGTCTGGGCTTCACAAGAGAAGGTCACGATTGGCTTGTGGGTTATCTTTCATTTATTTGGCGTGGGCTACGGCCAAACAGTAGCCTGTGTAAAGTTGGTTTAATAAACCGTCCATTCGTAAACTCAATCCTCTGTCTGGACAGTTGTTCTTTTATGATCTAGTCAGGTCATTACAATATTCCAGTCTGTGCTAGCGAAACAGTCCTGTAGTTTAGCATCGCTTCATTGGACCACTTCCTTATTGAGCGCTTCACTGGTACTTCCTGTTTGAGTTTTTGCTTGTGTTAAGTTGCGTCAATTCAAATCTGGTATAGGAACAAAACGAGGTCAATACACGTCTTCTAAAATAGACTAGTATTTTAATTAATGCAAACACTTGAATGGTAAATATGATGTTCGTATATACGGGCCCACTGAAAAACCACGCAGGGCAGTCAGATAACTAACTGTCCCAACCCAAAATTATTATTTTAATACTCTGACAGAGATAGTTCCTGCTCCAAGCAGGCCTATCAGAGTAGAGACTGAGCGTGGTTTAGACTTACTGAGCCTATCATCAGCAAACAGTAGACATTTGACTTCAGATTCTAGTAGGGTGAGGCCGGGTGCTGCAGACTGTTCTAGTGCCCTCGCCAATTCGTTGATATATATGTTGAAGAGGGTGGGGCTTAAGCTGCATCCCTGTCTCACACCCCGGTTCTGTGGAAAGAAATGTTTGCGTTTTTTGCCAATTTTAACCGCACACTTGTTGTTTGTGTACTTGGATTCTATAATATCGTATGTTTTCCCCCCAACACCACTTTCCATCCATTTGTATAGCAGGCCCTCATGCCAAATTTGGTTTGTTTGTTTGTCAATTAGGGTGTGCAGGATGAATATGTGGTCTGTCGTACGGTAATTTGGTAAAAAGCCAATTTGACATTTGCTCAGTACATTGTTTTCGCTGAGGAAATGTACGAGTCTGCTGTTAATGATAACACAGAGGATTTTCCCAAGGTTGCTGTTGACGCATATCCCACGGTAGTTATTGGGGTCAAATTTGTCTCCACTTTTGTGGATTGGGGTGATCAGTCCTTGGTTCCAAATATTGGGGAATATGCCCGAGCTGATGATGATGTTGAAGAGTTTAAGTATAGCCAATTGAAATTTGTGGTCTGTATATTTTCTCATTTCATTTAGGATACCATCAACACCACAGGCCTTTTTGGGTTGGAGGGTTTGTATTTTGTCCTGTAGTTCTTTAAATGTAATTGGAGAATCCAGTGGGTTCTGATAGTCTTTAATAGTTGATTCTAAGATTTTTATTCGATCATCTATATGTTTTTGCTGTTTGTTCTTTGTTTACATTTACATTTTAGTAATTTAGCAGACGCTCTTATCCAGAGCGACTTACATTTTTAGTGAGTGCATACATTTTTCATACTTTGTTATAGGGCCAAAAAGATTGGAGAAGTGGTTTACCCATACATCTCCGTTTTGGATAGATAGCTCTTCGTGTTGTTGTTTGTTTAGTGTTTTCCGATTTTCCCAGAAGTGGTTAGAGTCTATGGATTCTTCAATTACATTGAGCTGATTTCTGACATGCTGTTCCTTCTTTTTCCGTAGTGTATTTCTATATTGTTTTAGTGATTCACCATAGTGAAGGCGTAGGCTCAGGTTTTCTGGGTCTCTATGTTTTTGGTTGGATAGGTTTCTCAATTTCTTTCTTAGGTTTTTGCATTCTTCATCAAACCATTTATCACTGTTATTACTTTTCTTTGGTTTTCTGTTAGAGATTTTTAGATTTGATAGGGAAGCTGAGAGGTCAAATATACTGTTTAGGTTTTCTACTGCCAAGTTTACACCTTCACTATTACAGTGGAACGTTTTGTCCAGGAAGTTGTCTAGAATGGATTGAATTTGTTGTTTCTTAATTGTTCTTTGGTAGGTTTCAACACTACTTTCCTTCCATCTATAGCATTTCTTAATATTATTCAGTTCCTTTGGCTTTGATGCCTCATGATTGAGTATTGCTCTGTTCAAGTAGACTGTGATTTTGCTGTGGTCTGATAGGGGTGTCAGTGGGCTGACTGTGAACGCTCTGAGAGACTCTGGGTTGAGGTCAGTGATAAAGTAGTCTACAGTACTACTGCCAAGAGATGAGCTATAGGTGTACCTACCATAGGAGTCCCCTCGAAGCCTACCATTGACTATGTACATACCCAGTGTGCGACAGAGCTGCAGGAGTCGTGACCCGTTTTTGTTGGTTATGTTGTCGTAGTTGTGCCTAGGGGGCATATGGGGGAGGGAATGCTGTCACCTCCTGGTAGGTGTTTGTCCCCCTGTGTGCTGAGGGTGTCAGGTTCTTGTCCAGTTCTGGCATTTAGGTCGCCACAGACTAGTACATGTCCCTGGGTCTGGAAATGATTGATTTCCCCCTCCAGGATGGAGAAACTGTCTTCATTAAAGTATGGGGATTCTAGTGGGGGGATATAGGTAGCACACAGGAGGACATTTTTCTCAGTTGAGATAATTTCCTTTTGAATTTCTAACCAAATGTAAAATGTTCCTGTTTTGATTAATTTAATAGATTTAGTTAGGTCTGCTCTATACCAAATTAGCATACCCCCTGAGTCCCTTCCCTGTTTCACACCTGGTAGTTCACACCTGGACCCTCTGAAGACAACTACCTTCTTAACAACATCTCTATAAACAAACAAGTATCTTTAGTGACATACTACTACTAATAATAATAATAATATTAATCATCATCATCATCATCATCATCATCATCATCATCATCATAACCTTTTCCCTTCCTCTTTCTCTCTCTTTCTCTCCTCTCTATTTCCCTCTATTGTCTCTCTGTCTTCCCTGTGTCTTCCCTCTCTATCTGTCTTCCCTGTCTCTCTGTCTTCCCTGTCTCTGTGTCTTCCCTGTCTCTCTGTGTCTTCCCTGTCTCTCTGTCTTCCCTGTCTCTCTGTCTTCCCTGTCTCTCTGTCGTCCCTGTCTCTCTGTCGTCCCTGTCTCTCTGTTCTTCCTCCTCTTCCTCTCTCTCTCTCTCTCTCCCCCTTCAGAGGAGCGAGGGTGATGGGCTGCCCCATGCCACGCGGGTGAAGGAGGGCTCCAGCGGGCTGGTACTGGCGCTGGTGTCCATGGCGTGTGTGGGCGGGGTGGTGGTGGTGGCGCTGACCATCGCCTGTCTCAGACACCACACTCAGCAGCTGGCCTCAGGGAAACTGGGCCTCGGACCCGAGGGAGGACCAGAGACACACTTTGACTACCAGGTAAGAGAGGAGACACATTGTGTGTGTGTGTGTCCCAAATGACAGCTTTATCCCCATATAGTGCACTTCTTTTAAACCAGAGCGTTATGGGCCCATGTCAAAAGTAGTGCAATATATAGGGAACTGGTCTAAAGTAGTGCACTATATAGAGAACTGGTCTAAAGTAGTGCACTATATAGGGAACTGGTCTAAAGTAGTGCACTATATAGGGAACTGGTATAAAGTACTGCACTATATAGGGAACTGGTCTAAAGTAGTGCACTATATATGGAACTGGTGTAAAGTAGTGCACTATATAGAGAACTGGTGTAAAGTAGTGCAGTAGATAGGGAACTGGTCTAAAGTAGTGCACTATATAGGGAACTGGTCTAAAGTAGTGCACTATATAGGGAACTGGTCTAAAGTAGTGCACTATATAGGGAACTGGTGTAAAGTAGTGCACTATATAGAGAACTGGTGTAAAGTAGTGCACTAGATAGGGAACTTGTCTAAAGTAGTGCACTATATAGGGAACTGGTCTAAAGTAGTGCACTATATCGGGAACTGGTATAAAGTAGTGCACTATATAGGGAACTGGTATAAAGTAGTGCACTATATAGGGAACTGGTATAAAGTAGTGCACTATATAGGGAACTGGTCTAAAGTAGTGCACTATATATGGAACTGGTGTAAAGTAGTGCACTATATAGAGAACTGGTGTAAAGTAGTGCAGTAGATAGGGAACTGGTCTAAAGTAGTGCACTATATAGGGAACTGGTCTAAAGTAGTGCACTATATAGGGAACTGGTCTAAAGTAGTGCACTATATAGGGAACTGGTGTAAAGTAGTGCACTATATAGAGAACTGGTGTAAAGTAGTGCACTAGATAGGGAACTTGTCTAAAGTAGTGCACTATATAGGGAACTGGTCTAAAGTAGTGCACTATATCGGGAACTGGTCTAAAGTAGTGCACTATATAGAGAACTGGTGTAAAGTAGTGCACTAGATAGGGAACTGGTGTAAAGTAGTGCACTAGATAGGGAACTGGTCTAAAGTAGTGCACTAGATAGGGAACTGGTATAAAGTAGTGCACTATATAGGGAACTTGTCTAAAGTAGTGCACTATATAGGGAACTGGTCTAAAGTAGTGCACTATATAGGGAACTGTTCTAAAGTAGTGCACTATATAGGGAACTGGTCTAAAGTAGTGCACTATATAGGGAACTGGTGTAAAGTAGTGCACTATATAGGGAACTGGGGTAAAGTAGTGCACTATATAGGGAACTTGTCTAAAGTAGTGCACTATATAGGGAACTGGTCTAAAGTAGTGCACTATATAGGGAATAGGGTGCCATTTGGAACCTGAGACACACTTTGGCTACCAGGTAGGAGAGGTTAGAGCCTTCTATGTGGCCTTCAATATTAGACTCGGGGACAGGCTAGGCCTCAGTTAACAGGAAAGACTGCGGGGTCTCAATCGTGGTGATGACGATCATGATGACGCTTTCCTGCTTCTCGTGGGCCCGTGAAAGGCCAGTGTGTCTATGTGTGCGGATGACAACACTACACACGTCAGCTTTTACAGCGAGCGAAATCACTGCAACACTTAACAAAGAGCTGCAGTTAGTTTCAGAATGGGTGGCAAGGAAGAAGTTATTCCTAAATATTTCAAAAACTAAAAGCATTGTATTTGGGACAAATCATTCACTAAACCCTAAACCTCAACTACATCTTGTAATAAATAATGTGGAAATTGAGCAAGTTGAGGTGACTAAACTGCTTGGAGTAACCCTGGATTGTAAACTTTCATGGTCAAAACATGTTGATACAACGGTAGCTAAGATGGGGAGAAGTCTGTCCATAATAAAGCGCTGCTCTGCCTTCTTAACAGCACTATCAACAAGGCAGGTCCTACAGGCCCAAGTTTTGTCACACCTGGACTACTGTTTAGTCGTGTGGTAAGGTGCCACAAAGAGGGACCTTGGAAAATTACAATTGGCTCAGAACAGGGCAGCACGGCTGGCCCTTAAATGTACACGGAGAGCTAACATTAATAATATGCATGTCAATCTCTCCTGGCTCAAAGTGGAGGAGAGATTGACTTCATCACTACTTCTTTTTGTAAGAAGTGTTGACATGCTGAATGCACCGAGCTGTCTGTTTAAACGACTAGCACACAGCTCGGACACCCATGCATACCCCACAAGACATGCCACCAGAGGTCTCTTCACAGTCCCCAAGTCCAGAACAGACTATGGGAGGAGCACAGTACTACATAGAGCCATGACTACATGGAACTCTATTCCACATCAGGTAACTGACGCAAGCAGTATAATAATATTTTAAAAAACAGATAAAAATACACCTTATGGAACAGCGGGGACAGTGAAGAGACACACACACACACATGATAAGACACACACTCTACACACATGGATGTCGTATTGTAAATATGTGATAGTGGAGTAGTGCTATGAGGGAACACTCTCAATGTGTTCTGAAAAGTGTTATGAAATGTAATGTCATGTAATATTTTAAATTGTATATAACTGCCTTAATGTTGCTGCTGCCTTGGCAGGAACTAATGAGGATCCGTAATAAACCCCAGGAAGAGTAGCTGCTGCCTTGGCAGGAACTAATGGGGATCCGTAATAAACCCCAGGAAGAGTAGCTGCTGCCTTGGCAGGAACTAATGGGGATCCATAATAAACCCCAGGAAGAGTAGCTGCTGCCTTGGCAGGAACTAATGGGGATCCATAATAAACCCCAGGAAGAGTAGCTGCTGCCTTAGCAGGAACTAATGGGGATCTATATTAAACCCCAGGAAGAGTAGCTGCTGCCTTGGCAGGAACTAATGGGGATCCATAATAAACCCCAGGAAGAGTAGCTGCTGCCTTGGCAGGAACTAATGGGGATCTATATTAAACCACAGGAAGAGTAGCTGCTGCCTTGGCAGGAACTAATGGGGATCTATATTAAACCACAGGAAGAGTAGCATCGTGACTAAGAACAGCCCTTAGCCGTGGTATGTTGGCCATATACCACACCTCCTCGGGCCGTATTGCTTTAATTCTACCACGGCTTTCAGACAATCAGCATTCAGGAGTCTAATCACCCAGTTTATAATAACATTTTTCTATTTCCTTTTAGAATACATCCCTCCTTTTACTATGATGTCTGACGAGGGCCCTGGACCTCCCTATTTGTAATATTTCTACCAATATTGCCCTAAAAATAAATACTTTACCCAAGAGAATAATGATATTTCCCATTGACTGATTGTGGTTTTTCAGATCCCCCAACAATACAGTTTGCAGGTCCATCTGAACCCTGATGTTATGACATAACAACCATTCCTGGACCTGACTCCAAAAGCGAGCCACCGATGGACAGTGCCAGAAAATATGTTCTATTGATTCTGTTTCGTCGTGGCAGAGTCTGCACAGGGCTGACTGTTCAATGCCCCATGTATTGAGCATTCCTTTTATAGCATGTATTTTGATATAATAGCTTAAATTGAAATGAAACTATTTATGTGTCAGTTCCAGTGGCGGCTCCTGAAAAAATTCTCAGGAGGGGCAATTTTTCTGATGATTTAGGTGACCTACACACATTTAAAAAAAGATATGTCCAGCAACAACATGAAGACAGGGGCAGCATATAAGTCAATACCAGAAGCATTTATTGACTGATCTCAAAAGTGTTGGCTTACCAGGGTTGGTGGAGCCCTCAGTTTCATCTTTGCCTCGCAAAGCTAACTCAAACACTCCGCAAAACTTCACACACTGGATTAGCCGGCTGAGGATGTGGCGGTTCTTGCTAATGTCGTAGTAAATATATTTGTTATAGTGAATATGGAATATGATATGTTGAGTAAAATGTTGTGCTAAGATCTATTTAGGTCAGGAGCTGGTTATAAGTTCTGTTCCTATCCAATAACAATGGACAAAAGGGTCCTATCTTGTCAGCCTTGTCAGCAGGTGGCCAAGGACAACACCCACGCCATAGGCCTCTCAGTTCTTCCAACTCACGAGTTCTTGCTCTGAGGACACACACACACACAAACACACACACACACACATCATCACTGTTAAACACACACACACACACACATCATCACTGTTAAACACACACACACACACACACAAAAAATCCCCTCTCTTAGGCTGAACATTTGAAGACAGAGAACCCGACTCAGAGCCAATGCAACAGTGACAGTAGCCTGGAGGTGACCTCGCCCAACTCATCAGGACCAATCAGAAGATCAGAACTACTAGATTGAACCTACTTCATTTATTGCATAAAATGTCTGCACACAATGTTTCGGGGCTCTCTTCAGAAATAATAATAATAATAATAATAATAATAATATGCCATTTAGCAGACGCTTTTATCCAAAGCGACTTACAGTCATGCGTGCATACATTTTTGTGTATGGGTGGTCCCGGGGATCGAACCCACTACCTTGGCGTTACAAGCACCATGCTCTACCAGCTGAGCTACAGAAAGTGGATACTCATGGATGCGCATTGCAATTGTAAAATGTCAACACAATTGGAGACACCACGTCATTTTTGGAGACATGTTATTGACAGTAAACTATTGTAGATGCGACTGCTAACTAAATAAAACATTTTAGCTGGCTAGCTAATCATCTTAGCTAAATGTGGGGCAAACAATTCAGTTATTTACCGTTAATTTGAGGGATTGGGGTGAAAGAAATCGAGTTACATAGTGATACTTTACGATATACTGTATTGACAATATCGCAATATTTTAGCGCTAGTTGGCTGTACCTGCACCAAAACACCATTATTGTTCCTTCATAGCTTGTTCTCAATCTTTTCACATTGGGAGCCAATTAGTTTTCAGCACTTTTATTTCCATGACTGATCAAAACTCGTTCTCATGGCTTTCTGATCCCTCTGCAACAGACATATGGTGCGCAATAAAATCACAGTATCGAATCGCAATATGTATAGAATCATGAGACTCGCAATGCTGATGCATATATCTTATCGTGAGGTTCCTGGCAATTCCCAGCCCAAGTTCATTTGCCACAACAAATCTCTTCGCTAGCAAACGCGATGTCTTCTCCAAAACGACAATGTGTCTCCAGCAATGTTTACTTTTTTGACGTTCTATGGCATCTCCACTTTCCAAGCATATATGACCACATGTAATATTTTGGTAAGTGATGCAAATAGTGAACTATGTAGGGCCAGGATGTAAAATATATGTAGCTGCAGCAATTTCTCTTATCTGATATGGTAAGTAATGGGGCTTAATTTATAGCTCCCTAAGAGTTTGACGAACGGGTCCGTGAACGCGATTCCAGATATATTTACCTCTGAATAAACTGCCTTTATTACACCATATCCACATCCAGTAAACTTGTGATTATCAACACTAACCTCATCGTTGTGGCGGCGGACAGCTAGGCTGTATCCCTCGTCATCCAGTTGAGTGAGTGGCAATGTCTTTTTTCGTTCGTACCAATTTTTGGAAAATCCTCGGGTGTAGGACTTTCCGCCTTTAGTAGAAACCTGTTGAATTATTAAATTTGGTCTGGGAGGTCCTAATTGTTTCGTTGCCAATTTATCTTAATTTGTTCGCCGACAAAAAGGAACTTCTTTCAAAGACACAATCGAGTTGGACTGAAGCCTAGCCATTTTGATAGTAGTAGTGAATTGATTGAGGCTGCTACCTGGTCTTTTCTTAGTTACGTTCATTCGTGGTTACGTTATGTATGACGAAAGCGCGTAAGTGCAAGCCCACAGACACCCATAGAGAATGTATTGAAAGCTTTGAAATGTGAAACAAATAGATTTTACATGACAGGCTATGAGAGACTTCTGGGCGATTTTCAACCTGACTGAAATCGCCCAAAAAACGGGCGGGGCCATTTGAAGCACGACTTTAGCCTGATTTGACATTTAGTGGCTGGCAGATCAGACGTGAACACTGATAACTGCTGTTGCCGTGATATAATTTTTTATAAATTTATTAAAAAAAATATATATATATATATATTTTTTTATATATAATTGATTAGAAAAAAAATCCCTTCCTTTTCCCGTTTGGCAGTGCGTCGCCCATATCGCCCTATTGAACAAGCCGTCCCTGGTCAGTTCATAGACCCGATGCGTAAGTAATGGGACATCAAAGCCCTGTTCCCAACTGACTTGAATTTTATGCTGCATTGCTGTCAAAACTTTTGACTTGAAGTGATACATTTTTCGATTTATACTAATCGTTTTAAGCCATTTATGTTTTTTTTTACGGGTGGCAGGCAGACTAATTCTTTAATTTATTTTTTAAGTAATTGCCTCTTCCAATATTGTGGCAAAGCCACGATGAGTTGGTTATCATTTTGTATTGAGCATACATCTCCATACTCAGGGAGAAAAAGGTGTAGAGTCACGCGCAGAGCGCGGCACGTGTTTATTTCACCTTTGCAGAAGGCAGGAATCGTGGTCACGGGCAGGCAATGGTCATACACAGGTAGGCAAACAGGCAGGTGAAACAAAACTAGGACTGAAGGCTATAACTGGTTCTCACAAACGAGCTAGGAAAAGGCTTAGTAGAGTCAAACCGAATATTACCTCACAAGGTACAAACAGAAAGAACTGAACTAAATAAGGAGCTGATGAGACCAGGTGAGTAACTAACACAGGTGAAATCAATGAACAAAAATGAAAGACAGGGCTACATTCAAGAACACAAAGAAACAGGGCTACGTTCAAGAACACAAAGAAACAGGGCTACGTTCAAGAACACAAAGAAACAGGGCTACGTTCAAGAACACAAAGAAACAGGGCTACGTTCAAGAACACAAAGAAAAGGGCTACGTTCAAGAACACATACAAACAGGGCTACGTTCAAGAACACAAAGAAACAGGGCTACGTTCAAGAACACAAAGAAACAGGGCTACGATCAAGAACACAAAGAAACAGGGCTACGTTCAAGAACACAAAGAGACAGGGCTACGTTCAAGAACACAAAGAAACAGGGCTACGTTCAAGAACACAAAGAAACAGGGCTACGATCAAGAACACAAAGAAACAGGGCTACGTTCAAGAACACAAAGAGACAGGGCTACGTTCAAGAACACAAAGAAACAGGGCTACGTTCAAGAACACAAAGAAACAGGGCTATGTTCAAGAACACAAAGAAACAGGGCTACGATCAAGAACACAAAGAAACAGGGCTACGATCAAGAACACAAAGAGACAGGGCTACGTTCAAGAACACAAAGAAACAGGGCTACGATCAAGAACACAAAGAGACAGGGCTACGTTCAAGAACACAAAGAAACAGGGCTACGTTCAACAACACAAAGAGACAGGGCTACGTTCAACAACACAAAGAAACAGGGCTACGTTCAAGAACACAAAGAGACAGGGCTACGTTCAAGAACACAAAGAAACAGGGCTACGTTCAAGAACACAAAGAGACAGGGCTACGTTCAACAACACAAAGAAACAGGGCTATGTTCAAGAACACAAAGAAACAGGGCTACGTTCAAGAACACAAGGTGAACTAAGAAAACAAATACAGAACCTTACACATACACCGTTGTTAGTTGCTTGTATTACATTTTACCGTAACATGTCTCTATTTATTTTCTCACAAGTTGTGATGATAAATCATAATTATTGCTGATGAAAGTGATTAGCTTCTCATTTGCGTTTTGTTTAACGGAATCTCTTTCTGTTGACTTTCCCAGGAGCTCTGCAGGCAGCACATGGCAGCCAAGACGTCGTTCAGTCGTCAGGAGGCGGTGGGTGTGGGAGCGGGGGGGCCGGAGGGGGACGGACACGTCCAGGGTGAGCAGTGTGTCGTCCCAGTTCAGCGACGGACCCCAACACAGCCCCTCCTCACACAGCAGTACACCCTCCTGGAGCGAAGAGCCCGCCCAGTCAAACATGGACATCTCTACTGGTCACATGATACTGGTCAGTATCAGGGTATGGGGTCATTATATTTACTACTGGTCAGTATCAGAGGGTATGGGGTCATTATATTTCCTACTGGTTTGTATCAGAGGGTATGGGGTCAATTATATTACTACTGGTAAGTTTCAGAGGGTATGGGGTCATTATATTTCCTACTGGTCAGTATCAGAGGGTATGGGGTCATTATATTTCCTACTGGTCGGTTTCAGAGGGTATAGGGTCATTATATTTCCTACTGTTCAGTATCAGAGGGTATGGGGTCATTATATTTCCTACTGGTCAGTTTCAGAGGGTATGGGGTCATTATATTTCCTACTGGTCGGTATCAGAGGCTTTATCTGTGTCCAGGAAACGGGCCCTCATTGTTTAACTATTGATCATGGAGCTTTAAACAGCTGGTATAATATGGGGAGGAGAACTCTGTTCTTAACGTTAGTGTTCCTCTCTGTCTCCTTCTCCCCCCCTCCCCAGGCCTATATGGAGGACCATCTGAAGAATAAGGACCGTCTGCTGAAGGAGTGGGAGGCTCTGTGCTCCTACCAGGCTGAACCCAGTGCTGCTACAGTAGCACAGAGTGAACCCCACCTGGAGAAGAACCGCTGCCCTGACTCTCTGCCCTGTGAGTCTTATATACCTCTCCTCTGGTTTATCCTCCAGTCTTGGGCTGGGATTTTAACAAGCACATATTAACCTGTGCACTGTGTTTGACTTAAAGTGGATTTCTGCTTGAGCTGGCATCTGCACAGCGTTCAGAGCAAGCGTGGTCTCCGCAAACGTCAGGGAAATTGCCTTCAGAAGCCTATTGCTGTGCGCAGGCCGTTAATCTGCGTTAGATTGAATCCAGGCCTACATAATTATATCTGCGATCCTCTTCTAGAGCTCGGTTAGTTACTACCTGTTCTGTTCCAGATGATCACTCCCGTGTAAAACTGAAGGCAGAGAGCAACTCCACCAAGGAAGACTACATTAACGCCAGCACCATAGTAAGATCTCTTGCTAGTCTCATCACTGCTCTTACGGTGCTGATGGTATAGACTTTGTCCTGTGGTTGGCACAGACGTCACTCATATCCTCTCTCTGTAAAACCCAGATTGACCACGACCCTCGACTGCCTGCTTACATCGCCACCCAGGGACCACTGGCACACACCATCGCTGACTTCTGGCAGGTCAGTGGTACACACCATCGCTGAATTCTGGCAGGTCAGTGGCACACACCATCGCTGACTTCTGGCAGGTCAGTGGCACACACCATCGCTGACTTCTGGCAGGTCAGTGGCACACACCATCGCTGACATCTGGCAGGTCAGTGGCACACACCATCGCTGACTTCTGGCAGGTCAGTGGCACACGCCATCGCTGACTTCTGGCAGGTCAGTGGCACACACCATCGCTGACTTCTGGCAGGTCAGTGGCACACGCCATCGCTGACTTCTGGCAGGTCAGTGGCACACACCATCGCTGACTTCTGGCAGGTCAGTGGCACACACCATCGCTGACTTCTGGCAGGTCAGTGGCACACGCCATCGCTGACTTCTGGCAGGTCAGTGGCACACGCCATCGCTGACTTCTGGCAGGTCAGTGGCACACACCATCGCTGACTTCTGGCAGGTCAGTGGCACACACCATCGCTGACTTCTGGGAGGTCAGTGGCACACACCATCGCTGACTTCTGGCAGGTCAGTGGCACACACCATCGCTGACTTCTGGCAGGTCAGTGGCACACACCATCGCTGACTTCTGGCAGGTCAGTGGCACACGCCATCGCTGACTTCTGGCAGGTCAGTGGCACACACCATCGCTGACTTCTGGCAGGTCAGTGGCACACGCCATCGCTGACTTCTGGCAGGTCAGTGGCACACACCATCGCTGACTTCTGGCAGGTCAGTGGCACACACAGTACTCTGAGGAATTTTCAGCTTGAGTCAGCTGACCCAAAACGTTGAAGGAAAGCACTTTAATAGCACATGAATAAACTGAAACTTGCAAAAGATCAGAACTGGGCTTCCTGTGTAAACGCAGCTATGGCGACACGGTTGATTTAGAAGGAAAATGGGGCAGTAACTATGGCCCTAGTCTGGCATGTCAATCACAGTGTATACCAGTACAGTCCGGTGTGTGACAGTGGGTCGTTGTACCATAGATGGTGTGGGAGAATGGATGCACAGTGATAGTGGTGATGACTGCCCTGGTTGAGGACGGAGACACTCAGTGTGTTCGCTACTGGCCTGACGAGGGATCCTCCCTCTACCACATCTACGAGGTGAGTGGTTTATATATCTATAGCTATAGATGATTTAATATCACTCGGTGGCCTCTTTAACACAGTAGTACTACAGTATTATTAGAACGACTGCAGTAGAATGGTGGGTGGATCGGCCGCGGCTATGTGTACCCATGACTGTGCCAGTCAATTACCATGGTTTGAGAGGTATTTTCCTTCTAGAAATCATCTGTACGTACCACATTGAGTAGTGCTGTTACCGTAATTATAGAGACACGCTATAGATTAGTGGGTCTCAGTCCTGGTCCTTTGTTTTTGCCCTAGCGCTACACACCTGATTCAAATCATTCAAAATCTGATGACGAGTTGATGATTTGAATCAGGTGTGTGTGCTGGGGACAAAACTAAGGACCAGGACTGAGAACCACTGATCTAGAAGCGTATCTCTGAATTAACACCACTACTCAATGTGGTACATGCAGATTTTGTAAGTCGCTCTGGATAAGAGCGTCTGCTAAATGAAGTAAATGTAAATGTACAGATGATTGCCGATCCACCCACCATTCTACCGCAGTCGTTCTAATTATATTGTGGTACTACTGTGTTAAAGGGCCACTGAGTGATATTAAATAATCTTTGTTCCCTACCAAGGTGAACTTGGTCTCTGAACACATCTGGTGTAAGGACTTCCTGGTTCGTAGTTTCTACCTGAAGAACGTGCAGACCCAGGAGACTCGTACCCTGACACAGTTCCACCTGCTCAGCTGGCCCGCCAATGGAATCCCCACCTCCACACGCCCTCTGCTGGACTTCCGCAGGTACTGCAGATGTTGTCTGTTGGTGCATCTTGACATAAACCACTGGGGAGCATCACTTATTTCACTGCAACTTAACTGCTCTTGATAGAATAACTGCTCTTGCTAGTATCACTGCTCTTGCTAGTATCACTGCTCTTGCTAGTATCACTGCTCTTTAATAAGCTTTACGTATCGGCTCTGACGAAGGCCTTGAGGCCGATATGTAAAGCTTATTAAAGAGCAGTGATACTATCAAGAGCAGTGATACTAGCAAGAGCAGTTATTCTATCAAGAGCAGTGATACTATCAAGAGCAGTGATACTATCAAGAGCAGTGATACTATCAAGAGCAGTGATATTCAAGAGCAGTGATACCATCAAGAGCAGTGATACCATCAAGAGCAGTGTGTGGGTTTCTTCTTCTTTCTCATATTATTCAGCTGTTACCATGGCACCTGCAACAAAGACAGCTCAGATGTGGGAGTGCCTTTTGAATTTTGAACTGCAACTGAACTACCATGACCCTGCCCTGCCGGTTTTGCTGTGTATGTAGCTGGCTGTTGATGACTGTGTGGCCAGGCCAAGTACTGCCCTATGTAATGACTGTGTGGCCAGGCCAAATACTGTCCTATGTAATGACTGTGTGGCCAGGCCAAATACTGTCCTATGTAATGACTGTGTGGCCAAATACTGTCCTATGTAATGACTGTGTGGCCAGGCCAAATACTGTCCTATGTAATGACTGTGTGGCCAAATACTGTCCTATGTAATGACTGTGTGGCCAGGCCAAATACTGTCCTATGTAATGACTGTGTGGCCAGGCCAAATACTGTCCTATGTAATGACTGTGTGGCCAAATACTGTCCTATGTAATGACTGTGTGGCCAAATACTGTCCTATGTAATGACTGTGTGGTCAAATACTGTCCTATGTAATGACTGTGTGGCCAGGCCAAATACTGTCCTATGTAATGACTGTGTGGCCAGGCCAAATACTGTCCTATGTAATGACTGTGTGGCCAGGCCAAATACTGTCCTCTGTAATGACTGTGTGGCCAGGCCAAATACTGTCCTATGTAATGACTGTGTGGCCAGGCCAAATACTGTCCTATGTAATGACTGTGTGGCCAAATACTGTCCTATGTAATGACTGTGTGGCCAAATACTGTCCTATGTAATGACTGTGTGGCCAAATACTGTCCTATGTAATGACTGTGTGGCCAGGCCAAATACTGTCCTATGTAATGACTGTGTGGCCAGGCCAAATACTGTCCTATGTAATGACTGTGTGGCCAGGCCAAATACTGTCCTATGTAATGACTGTGTGGCCAAATACTGTCCTATGTAATGACTGTGTGGCCAAATACTGTCCTATGTAATGACTGTGTGGCCAGGCCAAATACTGTCCTATGTAATGACTGTGTGGCCAGGCCAAATACTGTCCTATGTAATGACTGTGTGGCCAAATACTGTCCTATGTAATGACTGTGTGGCCAAATACTGTCCTATGTAATGACTGTGTGGCCAAATACTGTCCTATGTAATGACTGTGTGGCCAGATACTGTCCTATGTAATGACTGTGTGGCCAGATATTGTCCTATGTAATGACTGTGTGGCCAGGCCAAATACTGTCCTATGTAATGACTGTGTGGCCAGGCCAAATACTGTCCTATGTAATGACTGTGTGGCCAAATACTGTCCTATGTAATGACTGTGTGGCCAGGCCAAATACTGTCCTATGTAATGACTGTGTGGCCAGGCCAAATACTGTCCTATGTAATGACTGTGTGGCCAGGCCAAATACTGTCCTCTGTAATGACTGTGTGGCCAGGCCAAATACTGTCCTATGTAATGACTGTGTGGCCAGGCCAAATACTGTCCTATGTAATGACTGTGTGGGCCAAATACTGTCCTATGTAATGACTGTGTGGCCAAATACTGTCCTATGTAATGACTGTGTGGCCAAAATACTGTCCTATGTAATGACTGTGTGGCCAGGCCAAGTACTGTCCTATGTAATGACTGTGTGGCCAAGTACTGTCCTATGTAATGACTGTGTGGCCAAATACTGTCCTATGTAATGACTGTGTGGCCAGGCCAAATACTGTCCTATGTAATGACTGTGTGGCCAGGCCAAATACTGTCCTATGTAATGACTGTGTGGCCAGGCCAAATACTGTCCTATGTAATGACTGTGTGGCCAAATACTGTCCTATGTAATGACTGTCTGGCCAAATACTGTCCTATGTAATGACTGTGTGGCCAAATACTGTCCTATGTAATGACTGTGTGGCCAGGCCAAATACTGTCCTATGTAATGACTGTGTGGCCAGGCCAAATACTGTCCTATGTAATGACTGTGTGGCCAGGCCAAATACTGTCCTATGTAATGACTGTCTGGCCAAATACTGTCCTATGTAATGACTGTCTGGCCAAATACTGTCCTATGTAATGACTGTGTGGCCAAATACTGTCCTATGTAATGACTGTGTGGCCAGGCCAAATACTGTCCTATGTAATGACTGTGTGGCCAGGCCAAATACTGTCCTATGTAATGACTGTGTGGCCAAATACTGTCCTATGTAATGACTGTGTGGCCAAAATACTGTCCTATGTAATGACTGTGTGGCCAGGCCAAGTACTGTCCTATGTAATGACTGTGTGGCCAAGTACTGTCCTATGTAATGACTGTGTGGCCAAATACTGTCCTATGTAATGACTGTGTGGCCAGGCCAAATACTGTCCTATGTAATGACTGTGTGGCCAGGCCAAATACTGTCCTATGTAATGACTGTGTGGCCAGGCCAAATACTGTCCTATGTAATGACTGTCTGGCCAAATACTGTCCTATGTAATGACTGTCTGGCCAAATACTGTCCTATGTAATGACTGTGTGGCCAAATACTGTCCTATGTAATGACTGTGTGGCCAGGCCAAATACTGTCCTATGTAATGACTGTGTGGCCAGGCCAAATACTGTCCTATGTAATGACTGTGTGGCCAGGCCAAATACTGTCCTATGTAATGACTGTCTGGCCAAATACTGTCCTATGTAATGACTGTCTGGCCAAATACTGTCCTATGTAATGACTGTGTGGCCAAATACTGTCCTATGTAATGACTGTGTGGCCAGGCCAAATACTGTCCTATGTAATGACTGTGTGGCCAGGCCAAATACTGTCCTATGTAATGACTGTGTGGCCAAATACTGTCCTATGTAATGACTGTCTGGCCAAATACTGTCCTATGTAATGACTGTGTGGCCAGGCCAAATACTGTCCTATGTAATGACTGTGTGGCCAGGCCAAATACTGTCCTATGTAATGACTGTGTGGCCAGGCCAAATACTGTCCTATGTAATGACTGTGTGGCCAGGCCAAATACTGTCCTATGTAATGACTGTGTGGCCAGGCCAAATACTGTCCTATGTAATGACTGTGTGGCCAGGCCAAATACTGTCCTATGTAATGACTGTGTGGCCAGGCCAAATACTGTCCTATGTAATGACTGTGTGGCCAGATACTGTTCTATGTAATGACTGTGTGGTCAAAAACTGTCCTTTGTAATGACTGTGTGGCCAGATACTGTCCTATGTAATGACTGTGTGGTCAAAAACTGTCCTTTGTAATGACTGTGTGGTCAGATACTGTCCTATGTACTATGGGGTGCTGTTTGAGCCTTGCAAGATTAATGAAGCAACTGTGTATATTTGCCTTCATTTTTAGTTTGAGCTCATGTTTTTCCACTTCTTTGTCCTTCCCTGATTGCCTCCTTTAATCTAGCCATTTCTCTTTCCTAGTAAATCCTTACCAACCTCCCTCACTACCTTTCTCTTTCTCTCAGTCCTCTCTCTAGCTCCTTCTCTGGTTATTCCTCTCTTTCTCCCAGTGATAGTGGTCAGCTATTGGTCCTTGGGGTTCCCACGTCTTCCAGTGATAGTGGTCAGCTATTGGCCCTTGGGGTTCCTACGTCTCCCAGTGATAGTGGTCAGCTATTGGCCCTTGGGGTTCCCACATCTTCCAGTGATAGTGGTCAGCTATTGGCCCTTGGGGTTCCCACATCTCCCAGTGTCATTTTTGTGATTTGCAGCTAGTAGTCTGGGTCCAGTTGCATAGTCACAAAAATGATCATTGGCAGGTGTGACTGCAGCAGGAGTCGACACTGGCCGGATAGTCCATCCGTCGCCCTTGGGGTTCGGATAAGAATTCAAGTTAGTTACAACACATTAGTCTTTGAGGTTGAGGTTAGAGAAACTCCCTTCCTTTCTTTCTTTCTTTCTTTCTTTCTTTCTTTCTTTCTTTCTTTCTTTCTTTCTTTCTTTCTTTCTTTCTTTCTTTCTTTCTTTCTTTCTTTCTTTCCCACTGATGGGTTGAGTTTCTCTAACCTCAACCTCAAAGACTAATGTGCTGTAACTAACTTGAATTATTATCCAGGCCTCCAGGCAGGCAGAGATGGGAACCTTGTTTCTCTGTGTATATTTTAAGATCAGTAAAGCAGTAACAGTACTTGTATGCAGCATCCGATCTAGACTTGTCAGTTAAAATGACATGTTGTGATATTGTTCTCCTCCCTCCCTCCCTCCCTCCCTCCCTCCCTCCCTCCCTCCCTCCCTCCCTCCTACCACCCCTCCCTCCCTCTCTCTCAACCACCCACCAACCCTCCCTCCCTCTCTCCCACCCACCCACCACCCTCCGTCACTCCCTCCCACCCCCCTCTCTCTCTCTCTCTCTCTCTCTCTCCCTCCCTCCCTCTCCCCCACCCCCCTCCCTCCCACTCCTCTGACTCCCTCTAACAGGAAGGTGAATAGGTGTTACAGAGGTCGATCCTGCCCCATCATCGTCCACTGCAGGTAAACCTACAGCTCTAACCTAGTTTCTCTATACATAGGGAAAATACTTAGCCTGGTCCCAGATCTGTTTGTACTGTCTTACTAAACTTCTATGGTCATTTTCATTGACAATGAACCATAGGAGTTGGCTGTACAGCCCATAAAGATGTGGGACCAGGCTAGAAGAGACAACCTGTGCTTTATATTCGGTCTGTCAAATCAAACTCCTCTACAATGTACCATTGCTACTGTGTGTCTCTATTGTGTCTCTAAGGAATATAATTATAGAAAGTGCTTGGAACCTCTGGCAATTTGACTGGTAAACTCATCATTGACTTGAATGGGTAGGCCTGTTCTATAGATTCTATATCTGTGGTCTTTATGACATGCTGTGTGATCTGATGAGGTATTTCTCTGTCTCATACAGTGACGGCACTGGCAGAACTGGAACCTACATCCTTATTGACATGGTCCTCAATCGCATGGCTAAGGGTGAGTCAGACATCTTGATCTTGTCAGACATCTTTGATAGTTTGGCCTTGTAGTTTATATCACTAGATATATACTTTATATAGTATTGTGAATCATTGACTCCATGTTGGTGAATATGATTTTTCACGTCATAATGCGCATTGTGTGTTTCCAGGTGTGAAGGAGATTGACATTGCTGCGACATTGGAACACATTCGGGACCAGAGACCGAGCTTAGTGCACACCAAGGTATGGCCTTCTCAACTACACTGAGTGTACAAAACATTATGAACACCTGCTGTTTCCATGACATAGACTGACCGGGTGAATCTAGGTGAAAGCTATGATCCCTTATTGATGTCACTTGTTAAATCCACTTCAATCAGTGTAGATGAAGGGGAGGAGACAGGTTAAAGAAGGATTTTTAAGCCTTGAGACAATTGAGACGTGGATTGTTTATGTGTGCCATTCAGAGGGTGAATGGGCAAGACAAAATATTTAAGTGACTTTGAACGGGGTATGGTAGTAGGTGCCAGGCAAACCAGTTTGTGTCAAGAACTGCAACGCTGCTGGGCTTTTCACGCTCTACATTTTTCCATGTGTATCAAGAATGGTCCACCACCCGAAGGACATCCAGCCAACTTGACACAACTGTGGGAAGCATTAGAGTCAACATGGGCCAGCATCCCTGTGGAACGCTTTTGACATCCTGTAGAGTCTATGTCCTGACGAATTGATGCTGTTCTGAGGGAAAAAGGGGGCGCAACTCAATATTGTTGTTTTTTGTAAGATTTGATGAGATTTTTTTAAACAATAGAAAACATACACAAACATCCACAACACACAAACATCCACAACATCACACAAACATCCGCAACATCACACAAACATCCGCAACATCACGCAAACATCCGCAACATCACACAAACATCCGCAACATCACACAAACATCCACAACATCACACCTGCCCAGACCCACTAGCACACACCCCCCATCTCCAGCGCCCACATCACTCTCCGCCACATGGCCTCAGACTGCACCATCTCTCCGTCGCCCACACACACTTTCAACATTTAGATAATAAAGCACTTTGACCTTTCGATTGTGTTAACGGCGGAGGATCGGTTGATTTCTCTCTGTATATCTGACAGTCTCCCTCCCTCTCTGTCTCCCTCTCAGGACCAGTTTGAGTTTGCCCTGACCGCCGTGGCTGAAGAGGTCAATGCCATCCTGAAGGCTCTGCCACAGTGAACCCTGCTATATCTACCACCTCAACCACCGGTGCCACCTGTGCCAACAACCAGGGAGGAACTACATTTCCCAGAGTGTATTGCTATTACTGAAGCCTGGTTTGTGCTGTCTCGCCAACTCCTGTAGTCATTGTCACACCAAGACCAGCACAAACAGATCTGGGACCAGGCTTCTGTTATTATGCTTTCATAACTAAATTAAATGTGGTTTCAAAGAATTCTGTAGATTATTCAGATCAGACAAGAACACTTCAAATGTACGGTAAGGACCCCTTTACAGTGTCTTGTCATTGGATTGTATGTTGAGATCTGCCTCTTGAAATACTGTGACTTGATACTGTAACATTTCTCCTTTCTCACTCTGATCCTCAGTCTCAGACATGTCTCACTACAATTACCATCTGCTGTCATTGAGATGTTGTATTACCATGTTCCCTCCTGATCTGCTGTCATGGAGATGTTGTATTACCATGTTCCCTCCTGATCTGCTGTCGTGGAGATGTTGTATTACCATGTTCCCTCCTAATCTGCTGTCATGGAGATGTTGCATTACCATGTTCCCTCCTGATCTGCTGTCATGGAGATGTTGTATTACCATGTTCCCTCCTGATCTGCTGTCATGGAGATGTTGTATTACCATGTTCCCTCCTGATCTGCTGTCATGGAGATGTTGTATTACCATGTTCCCTCCTGATCTGCTGTCATGGAGATGTTGTATTACCATGTTCCCTCCTGATCTGCTGTCATGGAGATGTTGTATTACCATGTTCCCTCCTGATCTGCTGTCGTGGTGATGTTGTAAAACCAGTCATTGTACTCTAGTAGGTATCCATCCACATGGCATAACAGCATGAGGCCCATGGCTCATACACTTTTTTAATGCAAGAAGACAGAGACCCTGACTATGGCGAGGGTGAAGTGAGTGACATTCTAGTGTATCATACGATCCACCAGTTTCTCTAAGGGGCTGGTGTTTGCCTCTAACATGATTGTCTGTTATTCAACTGGAACTATAAACCCATTGCTTTATTTCTATTCATTTTGTAATGGGATTATTACTGTATACTGACTACCTGAATCATATATATATATATATATATTAGTGTCTTCAGTGTTACTGTAAAACCTCTGTTATTTTTGTAAATAATTCACCTCATTATTTCTTAAATGTTTATTAATGTAGCAAACGTAGAAAACAAATATAAAAATATTTTTAACTCAATGTATGTAATTAAATCTCTATTGTGATGTGGTGCAACAGCATAGAGTTGTCTGACTGTGTTATTTCCTATTCACATCCCACAGTACTGACTAGTAACCATTAGGAACCAATGTCTACATCCCATAATACTGACTAGTAACCATTAGGAACCAATGTCTACATCCCATAATACTGACTAGTAACCATTAGGAACCAATGTCTACATCCCATAATACTGACTAGTAACCATTAGGAACCAATGTCTACAGCTACACTGAACACAAATATAAACACAACATGTAAAATGTTGGTCCCATGTTTCATGAGCTGAAATAAAGATCCCCACATTTTTCCATATGGACAAAAAGCTTATTTCTCTCAAATGTTGTGCACAAATTTGTTTACATCCCTGTTAGTGAGAATTCCTATTTTGCCAAGATAATCAATCCACGTGTTATGACACGTGTGGCATATCAAGAAGCTGATTAAACAACATGATCATTACACAGGTGCACCTTGTGCTGGAGACAATAAAAGCCCATTCTAAAATGTGCAGTTTTGTCACACAACACAATGCCACAGATGTCTCAAGTTTTGAGGGAGAGTACAATTGGCATGCTGACTGCAGGAATGTCCACCAGAGCTGTTGCCAGAGAATGTTATGTTCATTTCTCTACCATAAGCCGCCTCCAACGTCATTTTAGAGAATTTGGCAGTACGTCCAACCGGCCACACAACCGCAAACTATGTGTAACCACACCAGCCCAGGACCACCACATCTGGCTTCTTCACCTGCGGGATCGTCTGAGACCAGCCACCCGCACAGCTGATAAAACTGTGGGTTTGCACAACCAAAGAATTTCTGCACAAACTGTCAGAAACCGTCTCAGGGAAGCTCTTCTACGTGCTCGTCGTTCTCACCAGGGTCTTGACCTGACTGTAGTTTGGCATCGTAACCGACTCCAGTGGGCAAATGCTAACCTTCGATGGCCACTGGCACGCTGGAGAAGTGTGCTCTTCACGGATGAATCCCGGTTTCAACTGTACCGGGCATATGGCAGACAGCGTGAATGGCGTCATGTGGGGGAGCGGTTTGCTGATGTCAACGTTGTGAACAGAGTGCCTCATGGTGGCGGTGGGGTTATGGTATGGGCAGGCATAAGCTACAGACAACGAACACAAATGCATTTTATTGATGGCAATTTGAATGCACATACCGTGACGAGATCCTGAGGCCCATTGTCGTGCCATTCATCCACCTCCATCACCTCATGTTTCAGCATGATAATGCACGGACCCATTTCGCAAGGATCTGTACACAATTCCTGGAAGTTGAATATTTGCCAGTTCTTCCATGGCGTGCATACTCACCAGACGTTATCTATTGAGCATGTTTGGGATGCTCTGGATTGACGTGTACGACAGCCTAGGGCCTAATGAATTTATTTCAATTGACTTGATTTCCTTATATGAACTGTAACTCAGTAAAATCTTTGAAATTGTTGCATGTTGCGTTTATATTTATGTTCAATGTAGATTACGTTCAGTTGACCTGGTTAAACCAGTGTAAATGCTGTCCCACTGGACACAGACGTCAGTTCAACGTCTAGTTTTGATTGACATTTGGTTGAGTTATCAACTAACGTGAATTCAAAGTGAAATCGACAAACATTTTAGCCATGTCATTGGATTTAGGTAAAAGGTGAAAAAACACAAACATTTCCAAAAATTCCTGTACGTTGATGACTTTTTCCAAATCCACAAAGTTTACCATGTTTATTCAATTGAATTCACATTAAATCACATTTGTTGTTGAAATGACGTGGAAACAATGTTGATTCTACCAGTTTGTGCCCAGTTGGGTGCTTAGCATAGTCTGGTATAACCAGGCTTACATTCAGTGTAGAGTTTCAGTCTGGTATAACCAGGCTTACATTCAGTGTAGAGTTTCAGTCTGGTATAACCAGGCTTACATTCAGTGTGTGTGGAGGATTCGTTACATAATGGAATTCCACACACATGTAAATATTTGAGTTGCAAATTTATCAGCTTTCAATGAATATAGATTACTCTAGTATCACACCTTTCCATGGTATTGAAACATGTAGTCATGATTTAAAATGCTTTCCAGGACACATTCTCCTATAAGACAGTTTAAAATGCAAATGATTTAATGTAGATGAGTTGTTTGTGATTCAAAATACTTTACAAAGAAACTTTTCATTTAGCTATATACACACTCACACATAGAAGTACATACATTTGTATTTGTCAGTTTAATTTTCTTTTTCAAATAAAACTTTGAAAAGTGTTGATCAGCTGGTACAGTAAGTCGCGGGGCGGGGCTGAGAGACAAGGTGCACCATGGGAGATTTGACCTTTGACCTGTTGGGAGCAAATGGATCAGACGCAACGTTAGAACCACAGCAAAGGCTGCTTGGAGCTACAGCATACCTCTCTCTAGTCTACATCTATACCTATCTATCCCAATCTGTTAATCCTGGGTTAACTAGCTACTAGCTATCCTGTTAACTAGTAGAAGACCTGAGTAGTGGAATACCTGAGTAGTAGAAGACCTGAATAGTAGTGTTAACTACCTACTAGTTATCCTGAAATTACATTTTACATTTTTGTCATTTAGCAGACGCTCTTATCCAGAGCGACTTACAGGAGCAATTAGGGTTAAGTGCCTTGCTCAAGGGCACATTTACGTCATTTAGCAGACGCTCTTATCCAGAGCGACTCACAAATTGGTGCATTCACCCTATAGCCAGTGGGATAACCACTTTACAAATCAGGTTGTAGGTTGTACTCCTCAGGTCATCTACTCCTCAGGTCTTCTACTACTCAGGTCTTCTACTACTCAGGTCTTCTACTACTCAGGTCATCTACTACTCAGGTCATCTACTACTCAGGTCTTCTACTACTCAGGTCATCTACTACTCAGGTCTTCTACTACTCAGGTCTTCTACTACTCAGGTCATCTACTACTCAGGTCTTCTACTACTCAGGTCTTCTACTACTCAGGTCATCTACTACTCAGGTCATCTACTACTCAGGTCTTCTATTACTCAGGTCATCTACTCCTCAGGTCATCTACTCCTCAGGTCTTCTACTACTCAGGTCATCTACTACTCAGGTCTTCTACTACTCAGGTCTTCTATTACTCAGGTCATCTACTCCTCAGGTCATCTACTCCTCAGGTCTTCTACTACTCAGGTCTTCTACTACTCAGGTCTTCTACTACTCAGGTCATCTACTACTCAGGTCATCTACTACTCAGGTCTTCTACTACTCAGGTCATCTACTACTCAGGTCTTCTACTACTCAGGTCTTCTACTACTCAGGTCATCTACTACTCAGGTCTTCTACTACTCAGGTCTTCTACTACTCAGGTCATCTACTACTCAGGTCTTCTACTACTCAGGTCTTCTACTACTCAGGTCTTCTACTACTCAGGTCATCTACTACTCAGGTCATCTACTACTCAGGTCTTATACTACTCAGGTCTTCTACTACTCAGGTCATCTACTACTCAGGTCATCTACTACTCAGGTCTTCTACTACTCAGGTCATCTACTACTCAGGTCTTCTACTACTCAGGTCTTCTACTACTCAGGTCATCTACTACTCAGGTCTTCTACTACTCAGGTCATCTACTACTCAGGTCATCTACTACTCAGGTCTTCTACTACTCAGGTCATCTACTACTCAGGTCATCTACTACTCAGGTCATCTACTACTCAGGTCTTCTACTACTCAGGTCTTCTACTACTCAGGTCTTCTACTACTCAGGTCATCTACTACTCAGATCATCTACTACTCAGGTCTTCTACTACTCAGGTCATCTACTACTCAGGTCATCTACTACTCAGGTCTTCTACTACTCAGGTCTTCTACTACTCAGGTCATCTACTACTCAGGTCTTCTACTACTCAGGTCTTCTACTACTCAGGTCATCTACTACTCAGGTCATCTACTACTCAGGTCATCTACTACTCAGGTCTTCTACTACTCAGGTCTTCTACTACTCAGGTCATCTACTACTCAGATAATCTACTACTCAGGTCTTCTACTACTCAGGTCATCTACTACTCAGGTCATCTACTACTCAGGTCATCTACTACTCAGGTCTTCTACTACTCAGGTCTTCTACTACTCAGGTCATCTGCTACTCAGGTCTTCTGCTACTCAGGTCTTCTACTACTCAGGTCATCTGCTACTCAGGTCTTCTACTACTCAGGTCTTCTACTACTCAGGTCTTCTACTACTCAGGTCTTCTACTACTCAGGTCTTCTACTACTCAGGTCTTCTACTACTCAGGTAATCTACTACTCAGGTCATATACTACTCAGGTCATCTACTACTCAGGTCTTCTACTACTCAGGTCTTCTACTACTCAGGTAATCTACTACTCAGGTCATCTACTACTCAGGTCTTCTACTACTCAGGTCTTCTACTACTCAGGTCATCTACTACTCAGGTCATCTACTACTCAGGTCTTCTACTATTCAGGTCTTCTACTACTCAGGTATTCTACTACTCAGGTCTTCTACTACTCAGGTAATCTACTACTCAGGTCATCTACTAATCAGGTCTTATACTACTCAGGTCTTCTACTACTCAGGTAATCTACTACTCAGGTCATCTACTACTCAGGTCTTCTACTATTCAAGTCTTCTACTACTCAGGTCATCTACTACTCAGGTCTTCTACTACTCAGGTCATCTACTACTCAGGTCTTCTACTACTCAGGTCATCTACTACTCAGGTCTTCTACTACTACTACTACTCAGGTCTTCTACTACTCAGGTCTTCTACTACTCAGGTCTTCTACTACTCAGGTCTTCTACTATTCAGGTCATCTACTACTCAGGTCATCTACTACTCAGGTCTTCTACTACTCAGGTCATCTACTACTCAGGTCATCTACTACTCAGGTCTTCTACTACTCAGGTCTTCTAAAACTCAGGTCTTCTACTACTCAGGTCTTCTACTACTCAGGTCATCTACTACTCAGGTCTTCTACTACTCAGGTCATCTACTACTCAGGTCATCTACTACTCAGGTCTTATACTACTCAGGTCTTCTACTACTCAGGTATTCTACTACTCAGGTCTTCTACTACTCAGGTCTTCTACTATTCAGGTCTTATACTACTAAGGTCTTCTACTACTCGGGTCATCTACTACTCGGCGGGTCATCTACTACTCGGGTCATCTACTACTCGGGTCATCTACTACTCGGGTCTTCTACTACTCGGGTATTCTACTACTCGGGTCTTCTACTACTCGGGTCTTATACTACTCGGGTCTTCTACTATTCGGGTCTTCTACTACTAAGGTCTTCTACTACTCAGGTCATCTACTACTCAGGTCTTCTACTACTCAGGTCTTCTACTACTCAGGTCTTCTACTACTCAGGTCATCTACTACTCAGGTCTTCTACTACTCAGGTCATCTACTACTCAGGTCTTCTACTACTCAGGTCTTCTACTACTCAGGTCATCTACTACTCAGGTCTTCTACTACTCAGGTCATCTACTACTCAGGTATTCTACTACTCAGGTCTTCTACTACTCAGGTCATCTACTACTCAGGTCTTATACTACTCAGGTCATCTACTACTCAGGTCATCTACTACTCAGGTCATCTACTACTCAGGTCTTCTACTACTCAGGTATTCTACTACTCAGGTCTTCTACTACTCAGGTCATCTACTACTCAGGTCATCTACTACTCAGGTCATCTGCTACTCAGGTCTTCTACTACTCAGGTCTTCTACTACTCAGGTCTTATACTACTCAGGTCATCTACTACTCAGGTCTTCTACTACTCAGGTCATCTACTACTCAGGTCTTCTACTACTCAGGTCTTCTACTACTCAGGTATTCTACTACTAAGGTCATCTACTACTCAGGTCATCTACTACTCAGGTCTTCTACTACTCAGGTCATCTACTACTCAGGTCTTCTACTACTCAGGTCTTCTACTACTCAGGTCTTCTACTTCTACTACTCAGGTCTTCTACTACTCAGGTCTTCTACTACTCAGGTCTTCTACTACTCAGGTCATCTACTACTCAGGTCTTCTACTACTCAGGTCTTCTACTACTCAGGTCATCTACTACTCAGGTATTCTACTACTCAGGTCATCTACTACTCAGGTCTTCTACTACTCAGGTCTTCTACTACTCAGGTCTTCTACTACTCAGGTATTCTACTACTAAGGTCATCTACTACTCAGGTCATCTACTACTCAGGTCTTCTACTACTCAGGTCTTCTACTACTCAGGTCTTCTACTACTCAGGTCATCTACTACTCAGGTCTTCTACTACTCAGGTCATCTACTACTCAGGTCATCTACTACTCAGGTCATCTACTACTCAGGTCTTCTACTACTCAGGTCTTCTACTACTCAGGTCATCTACTACTCAGGTCTTCTACTACTCAGGTCATCTACTACTCAGGTCTTCTACTACTCAGGTCTTCTACTACTCAGGTCATCTACTACTCAGGTCTTCTACTACTCAGGTCATCTACTACTCAGGTATTCTACTACTCAGGTCTTATACTACTCAGGTCTTCTACTACTCAGGTATTCTACTACTCAGGTCTTCTACTACTCAGGTCATCTACTACTCAGGTCATCTACTACTCAGGTCATCTACTACTCAGGTCTTCTACTACTCAGGTCATCTACTACTCAGGTCTTATACTACTCAGGTCATCTACTACTCAGGTCTTCTACTACTCAGGTCTTCTACTGGTCATCTACTACTCAGGTCTTCTACTACTCAGGTCTTCTACTACTCAGGTCTTCTATTACTCAGCTCTTCTACTACTCAGGTCATCTACTACTCAGGTCTTCTACTACTCAGGTCATCTACTACTCAGGTCATCTACTACTCAGGTCTACTACTCAGGTCATCTACTACTCAGGTCTTCTACTACTCAGGTCATCTACTACTCAGGTCTTATACTACTCAGGTCTTCTACTACTCAGGTCTTCTACTACTCAGGTCTTCTACTACTCATCTACTACTCAGGTCTTCTACTACTCAGGTCTTCTACTACTCAGGTCTTCTACTACTCAGGTCATCTACTACTCAGGTCTTCTATTACTCAGGTCATCTACTACTCAGGTCTTCTACTACTCAGGTCATCTACTACTCAGGTCTTCTACTACTCAGGTCTTCTACTACTCAGGTCTTCTACTACTCAGGTCTTCTACTACTCAGGTCTTCTACTACTCAGGTCATCTACTACTCAGGTAATCTACTACTCAGGTCTTCTACTACTCATCTACTACTCAGGTCATCTACTACTCAGGTCTTCTACTACTCAGGTCTTCTACTACTCAGGTCTTCTACTACTCAGGTCATCTACTACTCAGGTCTTCTACTACTCAGGTCATCTACTACTCAGGTCTTCTACTACTCAGGTCTTCTACTACTCAGGTCATCTACTACTCAGGTCTTCTACTACTCAGGTCATCTACTACTCAGGTCATCTACTACTCAGGTCATCTACTACTCAGGTCTTCTACTACTCAGGTCATCTACTACTCAGGTCTTCTACTACTCAGGTCTTCTACTACTCAGGTCTTCTACTACTCAGGTCATCTACTACTCAGGTCATCTACTACTCAGGTCATCTACTACTCAGGTCATCTACTACTCAGGTCTTCTACTACTCAGGTCTTCTACTACTCAGGTCATCTACTACTCAGGTCATCTACTACTCAGGTCATCTACTACTCAGGTCTTCTACTACTCAGGTCTTCAACTACAGGGAGTATTGGAGTGGAGAACACAGGACAGGTTGTGGTGTGGAAAGTAGACAGAGTGGTGAGATAGAGTGACGTAAGGTGCTCAGAGTCTAGGGTGATGGTGGTGGGGTCCTCTAGGGGTGACAGGGAGGAGGATGCCACAGTGAAGGTGGGAGGAGCTGGTGATATTTTGTTTGGGATTTACCTCAGGCTCAGAGGTCAGGGGTCAGATGGGCAACGGCCAATCAGATCAGCCTGTGAAGGCCTGGAAGTCTGAGTCTGAAACAGGAAGCAGGAAGAGTGACACAGGAAGTAAGAAGAGTGACACATATACAAGAGACCAGAATAAAAGATAAATAAATAAATAAAACAATTTAGGAGCTCGGAAGATCCGCCTCATAGAGTGATTGAAATGTAAAGGTAATTTCCAATTTATCCATACGTCGCTTTTACCTGCGAATGCAGTCTCTGCGAACGCAGAAACATTGCCTTAAAATTTCGATTGCGCTTTAGCGCAGATTTTCCATGCTCCGGATTTAATCTAGGTCTTAATCAGGGCCTGTATGGTGCTGATCTAGAATCAGGTCTACCCTTTAATATCATAATGAATAACAGGGGGGGACCTGACGCTTTGGGAATACCGGAACCAGAAGGGATAAAAACAAAAACGAATGATCCCTGAGAAGATGGCAAAATAATATATATATATATTATCCCTTGCTGAGAAGATGGCAAAATAATATATATATATATATATATATTATCCCTTGCTGAGAAGATGGCAAAATAATATATATATATATATATATTATCCCTTGCTGAGAAGATGGCTTAAATAATATATAAATATATATATTATCCCTTGCTGAGAAGATGGCTTAAATAAATATATATATATATATATTATCCCTTGCTGAGAAGATGGCAAAATAATATATATATATATATATTATCCCTTGCTGAGAAGATGGCAAAATAATATATATATATATATATTATCCCTTGCTGAGAAGATGGCTGAAAAAACCGAACAAAACTCCAGCAAACACACTGTGACTTGATATGGCTAGCCTCCATAGACATCAGAACATGAATATGGACGGTACCATATGGTTGATGCTAGGTGGGATTGGGCCACCCCAAGGATTCTAACCTAGCATTAACCCTGGTTATGGATGAACTGTGAATGGAGAATACTGTATAGGGTGACTAGTCAAAGAGCGGTGAGCCCATAGAGATGTAAATAGTTTGATCTCTATGGGCGAGCAGATAGAATGACAGGCGTATGCCAAGAAAGTGAGGTTGTGTTGGTAAGCTTTAGGACAGGGCAGCATCTTAAAAAAGCAAGAAGCAATGTACCATCTAATGTAAGCAAGACTCTCCCTTTCTTTTACCATCAAATGAAGCCCGAGAAAGTTATATACCGTAGCATTTCCATTGATTGTGCAACATAGTATTTCTGCCACAATTTGTTTTGTTTTTCTCAAAAATAGATAAATATCCTGTTCTTTTTGGTTGGCTGCATGACTTTTATTTTTTGTTTCCTGCAGTGGTTGACAAAGTGTAAAGAAACAAGAAGGCAGCGAAGTCATTTTTTCCATTTCCTCTAGCACCTTACAGTCCTGGTCTCTCTCCTCTCTATATTGACATTGTGTAGATACAGCATATAGAAAGGAGGAGGAGACAGAGGTGCACTTGAAAGAACAACACTCTTCTAGCTGTCTGGATTACATTGTTAATCTACATTACAAATCTTTTGGCTTCACTCACTCCTACTTTATTAACTCCACAGGAAAAACACAACACCATATATAGATTCAAAATAAATCCATGACATAATAACACTGTTATCTCCTCTGTGGAGAGGAGGGGGAGGAAACTATTTGGGCTGTTTCCAGCGGCACCAGGGGTGGTGGTGATATCAGTCTGGCACAGACACAGACACACACACACACGCATACACACACGCATACACACACGCATACACACACAGACACACACACAGACACAGACACAGACACAGACACAGACACAGACACAGACACAGACACAGACACACACAGACACACACAGACACACACAGACACAGACACAGACACAGACACAGACACACACACACACACACACACACACACACACACACACACACACACACACACACACACACACACACACACACACACACACACACACACACACACACACACACACACACATACACAAGGTTGTTGAGTTTACTATTACATAAATAAACTCTTCCATGGCCTCCCGTCCCGTTACCGAGGAAGCTGTTTTCCTTTTAAAACATGTCATAGAAGCAAGAAAGAAGGTCTGCACTTATCGGTTCACGTTAAATTAATGAGTGAAGACCTCCCTTCCTTCCTTTACTGTTTAATAATAATAAGCCATTTAGCAGACGCTTTTATCCAAAGCGACTTACAGTCACGTGCGCATACATTTTTACGTATGGGTGGTCCCGGGGATCGAACCCGCTACCCTGGCGTTACAAGCGCCGTGCTCTTACCAATTGAGCTACAGAGGACCACAGGACCAGCATTTATAAGAACACAATCTGCAATGCCCTCCTGTCTTGTCACTGAGCGCGTTGCTTTCCCTTCAAACATTCCCTTTGACGTTTAAAATGAAAGGTCACTGGGGTGGATCGTATGATTGATTGAGAGCTTTCTAATAATCACTTGGCACATTTAAAATGGCAGGAACACACACTCCATGCATCGGGCACACACACAAAAGGCACTAAACATACATTCACTTTGGTGATTCTGTGTTAATAATATTCAATTATAGTCAAATAAATGTTTCAGAAGGACATTTAAAAACATGTAGGGTATTTGAGGTGTAAAAAGGGTTCTGAAGTTTGTAATTTTCACAAAAATGTCTCAGCCCTACAAAAATGTTCATTAACTATAATCCACATAATAATTAGTATTTCCTGTTGCTGCTGTAGCAAACTGGCTCAAATTAAGATCCTACATCTGTATTGTCCTTATTCTAAAAAGTGCTGTTTTGGACCTCGTTTAAACCTATTTTCTAGAGCCAAAGAATAAGAGCCATCGTAGGTATACTTTATACTTGTATAGTTTAAAAGCCACATAATATAATTTTATTCATTTAACATTCGAAATGTTTGTTAACAATTCATATTTCGCTGCAGTACTATAGAAATGGAGAGAAGCTGTCAAGCCGTAAAATCTTGTGTCGAGGTTCTGACAAATTCCCTTGGCCTTGAAAAGAAGTCTGTGTCAGAGGCACATTTCATTTCATACTGGTGTCTGAAACCCCTTCAAAACACACACGGCACTGAGCAGACGGGACACACAGAGAACATATGTGAAAGGCTGAAGCACCTCTGATAGACAGCAATCCAAAGCTAGCCAAACAGATGCAACAGTCAGTGAGGATGTAACGTGAGGCACACTTGAGTTCCTGGTGAATGCTATCCAACTCCTAGAAGTGGAATGACCAGAAAGGGGAAAAGCCCCTCTGACCAGGGTATTTTGACTGGTAAACTAGTTATATGCTCCAACTCCATCCTCTTAGAAAAAGAGACCGTGTACTTGGCACATGAAATAAATGATGTTGATTGTAATCCCCAGCCTTGAAATACAGACATACTGTCAACAGGGACCATTGTAGATGTATTAGCTTGTTAGTTACAGTGGCCATCTGAGAACCCAACCAGACAACAGAGGCAGCCGCAACACAAGGATAATGAATGTGCCCTCGGACAACTTTATAGAAATCTACCAGTCAAGGCACTGCACAAACATGAACAGGAACAGAAACATCATATCATTAAGCAATAAGGCCAGTCACTCACTCACTCACTCACTCACTCACTCACTCACTCACTCACACAAACACACACACCATACACTCAACACACACACACCATACACTCAACACACCACACAGCCACACTTATTTTTCTTTTTTACAGTGTTTCTGCTGGTGGCTTTAGCTGCAGGATCCCCAGTGCCTCTCTGCTCCTGGAGGTGGTTGAGGAGGTGTGTAGGAGGCTCTGGGACCCCCTCTGGTAGCGCCCTGTGGTCCAGCGGCGAGGGGCTGCTGTGTGGTGACATGTCCCCTGATCTCTCCTCTGATGCTCTGGGCTGGCCTGGGTCTAGGTCTAGGACCACCCTCCCCACCCCAACCCCCGCCTCGCCCCCAACCTCACTCTGAGGCTTCCCCACCTCTTCCACCACCACACCCCCAGCACCTGAGATGACGTCTGCTGCTGAAGCCGCGACGGACACTCTCTGCTGGGAGTCCATCTCAGACAGGCTGTAGGCCAGGGCCATCTGGAGATCTTCCTCCTCCTCTTCCTCGCTGGGGACGTCAGGGCAGTGGAAGTAGGGGGCTGAGCTGAAGGAGCGCTGGGCCATAGACCGGGGGCCAGAGCCGGGGCTGGGTCGGTGTGGATGGGTCTGGGTCTGGAGCTCCACTGGTACCATCCCCTCTGCCTGCTTCTGGAGGTGTTGCCTGGGTGTGTGTGAGGGCTGGCCAGAGCCGGGGCTGGGTCGGTGTGGATGGGTCTGGGTCTGGAGCTCCACTGGTACCATCCCCTCTGCCTGCTTCTGGAGGTGTTGCCTGGGTGTGTGTGAGGGCTGGCCAGAGCCGGGGCTGGGGTCGGTGTGGATGGGTCTGGGTCTGGAGCTCCACTGGTACCATCCTCTCTGCCTGCTTCTGGAGGTGTTGCCTGGGTGTGTGTGAGGGCTGGCCAGAGCCGGGGCTGGGTCGGTGTGGATGGGTCTGGGTCTGGAGCTCCACTGGTACCATCCCCTCTGCCTGCTTCTGGAGGTGTTGCCTGGGTGTGTGTGAGGGCTGGCCAGAGCCGGGGCTGGGTCGGTGTGGATGGGTCTGGGTCTGGAGCTCCACTGGTACCATCCTCTCTGCCTGCTTCTGGAGGTGTTGCCTGGGTGTGTGTGAGGGCTGGCCAGAGCCGGGGCTGGGTCGGTGTGGATGGGTCTGGGTCTGGAGCTCCACTGGTACCATCCTCTCTGCCTGCTTCTGGAGGTGTTGCCTGGGTGTGTGTGAGGGCTGGCTGGGGGGCAGCTGGTCTCTCTTGCTGAGCTCCAGAGCCAAGGCCAACTCATCCTCCACACCTGGGGGACAGGAGGGGGACAGGAGGGGGACAGGAGGGGGACAGGAGGGAGACAGGAGGGGGACAGGAGGGGGACAGGAGGGGGACAGGAGGGGGACAGGAGGGGGACAGGAGGGGAGACAGGAGGGGGACAGGAGGGGGACAGGAGGGGGACAGGAGGGAGACAGGAGGGGGACATGAGGGGGACAGGAGGGAGACAGGAGGGGGATGGGGCGGGACAGGAGGGGGACAGGAGGGAGACAGGAGGGAGACAGGAGGGGGATGGGGCGGGACAGGAGTGGGACAGGAGGGAGACAGGAGGGGGACAGGAGGGGGACAGGAGGGGGACAGGAGGGGAGACAGGAGGGGGATGGGGCGGGACAGGAGGGGGACAGGAGGGGGACAGGAGGGAGACAGGAGGGGGATGGGGCGGGACAGGAGGGGGACAGGAGGGAGACAGGAGGGAGACAGGAGGGGGACAGGAGGGGGACATGAGGGGGATGGGGTGGGACAGGAGGGGGACAGGGGGATGGGGCGGGACAGGAGGGGCACAGGAGGGAGACAGGAGGGAGACAGGAGGGGGATGGGGCGGGACAGGAGGGGCACAGGAGGGAGACAGGAGGGAGACAGGAGGGGGATGGGGTGGGACAGGAGGGGGACAGGAGGGAGACAGGAGGGAGACAGGAGGGGATGGGGTGGGACAGGAGGGAGACAGGAGGGAGACAGGAGGGAGACAGGAGGGGGGATGGGGCGGGATATGAGGGAGACAGGAGGGGGATGGCGGGACAGGAGGGGGACAGGAGGGAGACAGGAGGGAGACAGGAGGGGGGATGGGGCGGGACAGGAGGAAGAAGAACACAGACACATTCCTGTAAGAACAGTTGAAAGGGGACTGGATGAGGGAAGGATGGACACAGAGTGGATGATTTACCATTGATGAGCACTGTCTTCAAGACCCCGTCTTCCTCGATCTCTGTTCTCTCCTGACCGTTTTCTTTGATCCTGTCGGATCAAGAACAGGAAGTAAGTAAAGAGAAGATTCCCTAAAACACACTTCAGTGGCCATACAGAAAACCGAGAACAGAGAGAGAACAGAGAACAGTGAACTGACTTCTTGGTGGTAGTGCGTTTGCCATTGATGACGCGCGTAGAAGTGGAGACAGACTTGAAATTCCCCATCCCTCCTCCCATGCTGTTCACCCCATCCATTCCTCCCATGGAGGACGAGAAAGAGGTGAAGTCATGCACTGTGAAAGAGGAGTGAGGAGGACAAGTCAGATCAACTAAACAGTGAATGGAGCTGATATAAATGTGTTATTACCGTATTATTATCGGTTGTGACCCAAATGGCACCCTATTCCCTATATAGTGTACTATTTTTGACCAGAGCCCTATGTGCCCTGGTTGAAAGTAGTGCACTACATAGGGAATAGGGTGCCATTTTGGGACACAGACATTGTGTTATTACTGACCTCCAGCCGAGGGGAAGGAGAAGAATCGGCTGGGGCCGAGCCTGGAAGCACCAGGATGTCCATGGAAGCCACTCTGCATCCCTCTTCCGAACGCAAAGTCATCTGGGAGAGCAGTCAGAACAAGGAGGTAATGAGACACAGGAAGAGGTAGGATAAGTAGTCTTCATGTAGCTTTGTATGAACTGCTGAGACTCCCAGACGGACTGGTTTACCGGTCAGATTTAGCCTTGACTAAGAAGCAGCACATGAAGACACAGGATACTTTTTAAGGACCATAGGATATTGGTCAGCCCCACCGAAGAAATTGGCGAAAGGATCCTGGCCTCCGAAGAATTCCCGAAACACTTCCTCTGGACTGCGGAATGTGAAGGTGAACCCTGGGAAATCTTCCGGAGCGGGATGTCTACTGGAGCCTGGAGGGAGGGAGGGAAGGAGGGAGGGAGGGAGGGAGGGAGGGAGGGAGGGAGGGAGGGAGGGATAAATACATAAATAAATACATTTTGATTGATAAATATGGACACTACCAACATGGCTGATCAAAAACAGAGTAGAAAATAAAAAGCACAAAACCACGAAAGATAAAACAGGTTGATTCCTTCCACCTGCGTTGTTGGGCATTCTGTCTTCACCATAGGTATCATACACCTCTCGCTTGCTTCCTGTAAAGACAAGGAGACATTATCTGACTGTTATTAAACACCAATTCCACAGAAGAGTAGAGCAAGGGGTAATAATTACGTTAATAACAGGTTTAACAGGTTGTGGTATCTCTTACGGTCTGACAGAACTTCGTAGGCCTCAGCCAGCTCCTTAAACTTCCCCTCTGCCTCCTCCTTGTTGTCTGGGTTCTTGTCCGGGTGCCATCTCAGAGCCTGCTTCCTGTAGCTTCACATTAGACAAGATACAGGTTATTATTCCATCGCAGAGCCTGCTTCACAATATCCGGTGCCGGAGACTAAATCTGAGCACTGAGCTAAAAGATTGAATCGTCGGTATCTCAATGCCCCCTCCAGAAGGGAGGAGGGGGTAGGGAGAGAGAGAGAGAGAGAGAGAGAGAGAGAGAGAGAGAGAGAGAGAGAGAGAGAGAGAGAGAGAGAGAGAGAGAGAGAGAGAGAGAGAGAGAGAGAGAGAGAAGGGGAAGAGAGAGAGAGAGAGACAGAGAGAGAGAGAGAGAGAGAGAGAGAGAGAAAGAGAGAGAGAGTCCCAATGGACATCAAGCCAACTTGACACAACTATGGGATACATTGGAGTCAACATGGGCCAGCATCCCTGTGGGCGCTTTCGACACCTTGTAGAGTCCATGCGCCGACGAATTGAGGCTGTTCTGAGGGCAAAAAAGGGGTTGCAACTCAATATTAGGAAAGTGTTCTTAATGTTTTGTACACTCAGTGTAAATCCACTTAACTCTATCAGATAAATCATACTAGTATTAGCCTAAAGATGATATCTCATGTAGCCTATATAGGCCTATTTTGGAGTGCAAAGAGACAGATTCTACAGTAGGATGAGTCCTTGAATGAGTCATTTACTTACGCCTTCTTGATGTCCTCCGGAGAGGCATTTCTTGACACTCCCAGAATGTCATAATAATCCACCATGTCTTCTTCACTCACCTCACTGCAACTGTTGACAACAACAACAATCTCATCAGAGGAAGATAACACTGCAACATTTCTCAAAGACCACATGGATGGATCTTTTAAAGCCTCATGTCATCTTATCTTGTAGCATATTGAATAGCCAATCAAACTGCTTTATTAGATTAGTAGACCTGTATTACCCTGTCATCACCCAGGATGTGTGGTTCTATAATCATACTGTTTATGTACTTATTGGCATTTTTGTCTTTATAAACAAATAGCTTCAAACCATGTTTAAAACTATCATGATGATCTCATGGACTGTCAGTCATAGCTAAAAGTTGATAGTGGAAACAATTCCCATTCGTCAGTTTACCAAAACAAAAGTGATATGGTCAGGCTGTTGAAATTACAAATTGGGCCTTTAACAGGTGGGCTATATGACTTGTGAGCTCATTGATAACAATATGATAACAACAACATGATAACATAGGGCTGGGCGATATATCGAATTAATTAGGTTAAATCAAATGTATGTTTTCGCGCAATATTACAAATACCTGAATCAAGGTTAAAATTTTTGGTTTGTTTTCATGTCTTTTTGGTCTCATGTCCTTCACTCCTTATGTGCTGTGACACCAAGCCCCTCCTCCTTATGTGCTGTGACACCAAGCCCCTCCTCCTTATGTGCTGTGACACCAAGCCCCTCCTCCTTATGTGCTGTGACACCAAGCCCCTCCTCCTTATGTTCTGTGACACCAAGCCCCTCCTCCTTATGTTCTGTGACACCAAGCCCCTCCTCCTTATGTTCTGTGACACCAAGCCTCCTCCTCCTTATGTTCTGTGACACCAAGCCCCTCCTCCTCCTTCTGTGCTGTGACACCAAGCCCCTCCCCTCCTCCTTCTGTTCTGTGACACCAAGCCCCTCCTCCTTATGTTCTGTGACACCAAGCCCCTCCCCCTTCTGTGCTGTGACACCAAGCCCCTCCTCCTTATGTTCTGTGACACCAAGGCCCTCCTCCTTCTGTGCTGTGACACCAAGCCCCTCCTCCTTATGTTCTGTGACACCAAGCCCCTCCTCCTTATGTTCTGTGACACCAAGGCCCTCCTCCTTATGTGCTGTGACACCAAGCCCCTCCTCCTTATGTTCTGTGACACCAAGCCCCTCCTCCTTATGTTCTGTGACACCAAGCCCCTCCTCCTTATGTTCTGTGACACCAAGCCCCTCCTCCTCCTTCTGTGCTGTGACACCAAGCCCCTCCTCCTCCTTCTGTTCTGTGACACCAAGCCCCTCCTCCTTATGTTCTGTGACACCAAGCCCCTCCTCCTTATGTTCTGTGACACCAAGCCCCTCCTCCTTATGTTCTGTGACACCAAGCCCCTCCTCCTTATGTTCTGTGACACCAAGCCCCTCCTCCTTATGTTCTGTGACACCAAGCCCCTCCTCCTTATGTTCTGTGACACCAAGCCCCTCCTCCTCCTTCTGTGCTGTGACACCAAGCCCCTCCTCCTTATGTTCTGTGACACCAAGCCCCTCCTCCTTATGTTCTGTGACACCAAGCCCCTCCTCCTTATGTTCTGTGACACCAAGCCCCTCCTCCTCCTTCTGTGCTGTGACACCAAGCCCCTCCTCCTCCTTCTGTTCTGTGACACCAAGCCCCTCCTCCTTATGTTCTGTGACACCAAGCCCCTCCCCCTTCTGTGCTGTGACACCAAGCCCCTCCTCCTTGTTCTGTGACACCAAGCCCCTCCCCCTTATGTTCTGTGACACCAAGCCCCTCACCCTTCTGTTCTGTGACACCAAGCCCCTCCCCCTTCTGTGCTGTGACACCAAGCCCCTCCCCCTTCTGTGCTGTGTGCACTGTGCACCTTCCCACTCGCACACAGACACCAAGCCCCTCCCCTGCCACTCACAACAAAGACGAAAGATCACTTCTTCCTCTCTGACAATAAGCAGTTTAAAGTCGCTATTTGCATTTGAGGTTTGGTCCAACAGAATCGGCTGAAACGCTTAGTTACATTATTTTACTGTAATAGACGAAAACTTAACCTTTGTAATGATACCCTTTTTATGTCTCAACTCCCAACATGTAGAACAGAGCAGACCCTACTAAAACCAGAGCATCAATGAAGTCAATTTAGTCACAGACTGTTATGTGCCTGCTGTCAAGTCTGTGTTTTATAAAGGTGCAATGACCATAAAAAATACGCATTTAAATAAGTAATTGACAACTCGTTCTCATTCTGAAATAAGCATCTTCTTATCCAGGTAGGCCACTTGTTTTCAATATAAAAAAAAAAACTGTTCTACCTTGTTAGCAAGCAAATACAGGGGGTATAGAAAGTCACCACCCCCTTTCAAAATGTTCACCTTCTGTTTCCTTACAGCCTGAAGTGAAAACACATCAAATCAGACTTTTTCCGGCTTTATTTATACACAGTAACCCACAATATCCAAGTGATTTTTATTTGATTTTTTTTACTCTGAAAATGTATTACAATTAAAACTGTAAAATACCCTATTTGGATAAGTGAATACAAACATTTGTAAAATATAGAAAATGATTCATTTGAAAATCCCCAATAAAAACATAACCATTCAATTTAAGATCTTTCAGCACCCTGACGGAGTTGATGTTAGACAAAAATCTGACAGAGTTTATGTTTAAAAAAAAATATTTTTCTTCTCATTCAAGTGGTATACAAAGTTGCAATTTAGTTTTTCTTCAGTTGCTTCATTAATCTAAACCATAATTAAAATAAACATATTTCAACCAAATCCATATCCTATTTTAATCTATCAGGGAGATGGAGTTGACAGTTCATGGTTGTGACCAATGGTGATTTCTATATTGTTTGTTTAAATCTATCAAAAGTAGAGAATTTTACAGTGTTCTTCTTTCGCTGCATGTAATGAGGACATGAATAAGGGGTCCTTACGGTATAGGTGACCCTGCTCATTCCTGATTGATTTAGGATTTTAGACAAATCTGATGGAGTTGACCAAATCTCCTGATTTAATTTTTTTTAGGAATCACAGTTTTGAGAGAAATATTATTTAAAATCAGAGAGGGCTATTGCAAGAAACGACATAACATATTTTTTCGGTTAATATTCATTATTGCCCGTTTTTTTTTTTTTACACTTTTTTGGAGGGTTTGAAATTAAGATCCTTTGCTGTGGAGAAGGTCATTTCCGGGCATTGAGCTGACATGGAAATTAATAATATACAAAATATTTAAAAAATTTAAAAAGCTAATCTTTCCCTTAAATAAAAGTCCCCTAAATGTCATTTTTAAGGTCACATTTGTTTTCACTATGCATTTGGGAAGCATTCTCCTAGCATCCGGCAAACCCAGATTTGTCCGTGGGACTGCCAGATGGTGAAGCGTGATTCAGCACTCCAGAGAACGCGTTTCCACTGCTCCAGAGTCCAATGGCGGCGAGCTTTACACCACTCCAGCTGACGCTTGGCATTGCGCATGGTGATCTTAGGCCATGGAAACCCATTTCCCGACGAACAGGTACTGTGCTGACGTTACTTCCAGAGGCAGTTTGGAACTCGGTAGTGAGTGTTGCAACCGAGGACAGACAATTTTTATGCACTACGCGCTTCAGCACTCGGTTGTCCCGTTCTGTGAGCTTGTGTGGCCTACCACTTCGCAGCTGAGCCATTGTTGCTCCTTGACATTTCCACTTCACAATAACAGCACTTAGAGTTGACCAGGGCAGCTCTAGCAGGGCAGAAATTTGACAAACTGACTTGTTGGAAAGGTGGCATCCTATGACGGTGCCACGTTGAAAGTCACTGAGCTCTTCAGTACAGGCCATTCTACTGCCAATGTTTGTCTATGGAGATTGCATGGCTGTCTTGTCTCCCGAGTGGCGCAGTGGTCTAAGGCACTGCATCGCAGTGCTAGCTGTGCCACTAGAGATCCTGGTTCGAATCCAGGCTCTGCTGTAGCCGGCCGCAACCGGGAGACCAATGGGGCGGCGCACAATTGGCCCAGCGTCGTCCAGGGTAGGGGAGGGAATGGCCGGCAGGGAGGTAGCTCAGTTGGTAGAGCATGGCGTTTGCAACGCCTAGGGTTGTGGGTTTGATTCCCATGGGGTATGAAAATAAAATAAAAAAATAATGTATGCACTAACTGTAAGTCGCTCTGGATAAGAGCGTCTGCTAAATGATGACGTAAATGTCTGCTCGATTTTATACACCTGTCAGCAACGGGTGTGGTTGAAATAGCCGAATACACTCATTTGAAGGGGTGTCCACATACTTTTGGCCATGTAGTGTATAATAGGATAACTTGTTAATCTGTGATAATTATTGCTGTTCAATGGTCATTCCAATTCCACCATTAGATTCTTGATTTATTTTTATTTTTACAATGCCTTATGAGCTTAGTTGGCTGCAATCTAGTTGGATTACTGTATTAATACACTGTTAGTGGGCTATTAGCCTAGTTGGATTACTGTATTAATACACTGTTAGTGGGCTATTAGCCTAGTTGGATTACTGTATTAATACACTGTTAGTGGGCTATTAGCCTAGTTGGATTACTGTATTAATACACTGTTAGTGGGCTATTAGCCTAGTTGGATTACTGTATTAATACACTGTTAGTGGGCTATTAGCCTAGTTGGATTACTGTATTAATACACTGTTAGTGGGCTATTAGCCTAGTTGGATTACTGTTTTAATACACTGTTAGTGGGCTATTAGCCTAGTTGGATTACTGTATTAATACACTGTTAGTGGGCCATTAGCCTAGTTGGATTACTGTATTAATACACTGTTAGTGGGCTATTAGCCTAGTTGGATTACTGTATTAATACACTGTTAGTGGGCTATTAGCCTAGTTGGATTACTGTATTAATACACTGTTAGTGGGCTATTAGCCTAGTTGGATTACTGTTTTAATGCACTGTTAGTGGGCTATTAGCCTAGTTGGATTACTGTATTAATACACTGTTAGTGGGCTATTAGCCTAGTTGGATTACTGTATTAATACACTGTTAGTGGGCTATTAGCCTAGTTGGATTACTGTATTAATACACTGTTAGTGGGCTATTAGCTAGTTGGATTACTGTATTAATACACTGTTAGTGGGCTATTAGCCTAGTTGGATTACTGTTTTAATACACTGTTAGTGGGCTATTAGCCTAGTTGGATTACTGTATTAATACACTGTTAGTGGGCTATTAGCCTAGTTGGATTACTGTATTAATACACTGTTAGTGGGCTATTAGCCTAGTTGGATTACTGTATTAATAAACTGTTAGTGGGCTATCAGCCTAGTCGGATTACTGTATACACGGTCTATGTTTTGCCTTCAACCGGTGGGATATGACTCATGAAGTCATGGATTAATTGACAATGACTAATGCTATCATTCAGAATGGAGCGTTCTGTAGCCCGTATCAATCTATTCCGCACCAACACAATAAACCGCTGACCGTGCGGCCTGTCAGGTAAACTCATGTTGGACCGTCCACGGGTATTCCCCATTGATGTTAGCCATACGCTTTCTCTGGAAGCCCGACACAATATTATTTGGCTATTTCCAACTCGATCTCCCGAGACGTGACATCCGACAGCTGCCACCAACTAACAGACACACACGCGTCGGCAGCCACTCGGAGGTGTTAGATTGAAATGATACACCTTCAAATTGGTCTTTCAGACTAGACACAATGTTTCAATTTTAAGACGTGGACACATTGTAACTAAATATTGCCTAATATGGTAAGCATGTAGGCTACGGGCTACAGTAACATTGGAATGACAATGTATTGGTTTGGACTGAACTGAAAGACAAAGACAACTGCTGGTGGTAACGTTAGTCAATATAATTTGGCGGAAAGTCCAAAGCAACAAAATAGGCCTAGCATAAATGGATAATGTTTATTAATAAACTACTGTACCCTTTTTAGGAGTACCAGCGAATTCTTTCGGTCTCCGTCTCTCTTCTTAAAATGGAAATGAATGATTGTGTAGAGCTTCTGGAATGCACTTCGTGACAGGCGCACACAAGCGGGTCCACCGGTCCACGGAATAACACAATATCGGTATACCTAAAGGATATTATATATTTAACGTTACGAGTTGCCCGTATTCCTCCGTAGCCTGCCTCGCACCATAACTCCGAAGTCCCTCTTACTTCTACCGCTCGCACTTCTCTCGCCTTACCTCCCCGTGTTACGTCACAATCAGCTGAGGCAGAGAGCGCCGTGACGTGAACAAATAGAACGTCTAGAA